>NW_026867607.1:338552-461052 GCF_020745735.1 Hemiscyllium ocellatum
TGACTCCCATCGACTTGATTCTTGTCCTTAAGGATTCTCTCCAATGCTCCTCGAAGACGAATGGAGATTGGAAATTTTAGCCTTTTCGTCTAAATTATCGTTGATCTTTTGTTGTGATGAAATATAAAGGAGGGAAAGCACATTCAACCTCTTTAACTGTCTGAGACAATTTCGAACCAGAGCCTACTTCTCCCCAGAACAGGATCTCTTTTCTGAAAACTTCGTATTTAGTCCAATTCACTGACGTTCAGCCATTCGAAGAGAGTAAGCAAGAGAATATTGTGGAGGACGGTGTTTATATAATGATCCCGAGGTTATTGGTTATAGAATGTTCTGGATCATGTGATAAATAGAATGCGAAAGGGCCACAAATGGTGACAAGAAGAAGATCAAGCTTTCCATTAATTACCCACCAGTCCAATACACTTTCCAAACCACGTTTCAAACAAAAAAAAAGCTTGCCAAACGAGAACGACGACAGACGGTTTGTTCCAAACCCAGAAACATACGAACTAAGGTCAATTATTTGGCCAGTCAGCGCTTCAAACACACTCGAACATTCACTATAACTACGGCAGATCTGAATGTATCTTAAGCAACACATTCCCGTCCACTCCCGATAACCATTGATTCCTTTGTTATTAAAGAATCGATCGATTTTTATGTCAAACATATTCATGACCATACCGCCAGTGCTCTCTGCCAAGAGTGTTCTGAAGATTTTCGACAGTCTGAGTAAATAAAAATAATAATCCACATTGCAACATTAAATCGTGGATAGTTGTTCCAATACAAACCTGTATGTCCTACCTGTCTTTTCAGCCTATTGTTTCCTTCAGTTTGTGACTGGATAAACCTCTTGACCACCTTTGTAAAACGCTGGTGGTTTGCCTTCTGAATGAGGCCTTATTTTTAGAACAGAATAAATTTCACTGAGTGGAATGCATCATTTACTTAAAATGCATGTCATTCTCCGAAGACCATACAACCTATGTGCACAATTGGACCATTGAATTCGATTAGACTCTCCTCCCATTTGATTGTGGCTGCTAAGCTTTTAATCAGTATTCTCCCGCCTTCTCCTTGTTTATGCACTGAACGGCTGCTGAGTGTATTTTCCCATGTAACTTTCAGATAAGATGTTCTTATTAAGAACAATATAGAGCCTGGGACTTTCCAATCTTTCCGCCTTGGCTTCCCTGTGCAGCTGAACACAATGTCAGCAGAGCGTGAGCATTCTCGAACAGTCCCTTTGTCGCTCTCACATCTGGTTAGCTGATGTCTAATCCCAGCAGGTTATCTCCATATTGAACTTCATTTCCGTTATTTGTGTACTCCATATCCCAACTCTTGTAGACGGCGACTTCAGTTGTGATTGACCCATCAATAGCACTACTGCCTTTATCACTTCTGCTGCTTTCCAGATCAATAGTCCCATTAATGTTGCAGCATGCAAAATGCTTACCCATTTGAAATAAAATGAATAACTGTAGATGCTTGAGATCTGATACTAACATTGTTCTGATGGAGAGAATCACGATCTGACATGCATGTTTTGCTGTCTCTTTTCGAATACTTTCACACCCGTTGCATTCCTTCAGCAATATTTGTTCGTACATGTGTAGCTGCCTGTTATTTTTCACACGTACGAGATTTGTCCTGCAGTTTTGTTTTCATTACACAACCTTGCACTAATATTAAGTTCACCTTGATGTTTCTGAGCTCGAAGCCAACCGATTCCATGTAATCTGAGAGATATGGGCAGTGGCAAGCTTAATGGCACGTTTGGTGACATTAAGATTGGAGTGGTGCTGGAAAATCACAGCATGTCAGGCAGCATCCGAGGAGCGGGAAAATCGATGTTTCAGGCAAAATCCCATCATCAGGAAGGTCCGTCAACATTCCTGATGCCCAAAACGTCGAATTTCCTGCTCCTCCAATGTTGCCTGGCTTGCTGTGTCTTTCCAGCACGACCTTAATCTTGACTCTCATCTGCAGCGTCTGCAGTGCCCACTTTTGCCTACGTTTCGTGAGAAGCTTTGTGAAGCCTAGCTCGACGTAAGATCATTGCGGTGTCTATTGTTTGCTCTTGCCATGAGGAATAGCGAGGTTGTCACTCGGGGTAACCTTATATTGATGGAGTGGAGATAGGCAATGATCCACCGAGAATACTGCTCATTCCTCTAACAGGAGAATTGTGTATATCTGGTTTGCATATCTGTCGAAGCAGTTAGACGTGGTCTGGTGCCATGGGCTATGCCACTGGTTATGGGTGAACAAATCCTGTTTGAGTACAAGTTTACAAGAGATGGTCCATGACCTTTCCCACAACGAGGGTTTGGCGGCACCATTTTCTTCCTGCTTGACCAGTGCAGGACAAATCTCACAGAGTATGCAGTTTAGTCCGCATTAAATAGTTGTTTAGCTACACTATGATCTTTGAAAGATGTCACTGTTGTCCGAATTTCAGGAGCTATTTTGAGGGGCGAGTTGCTCTGGGAATGACGCACAATAACAAGTGTCAGTAAACCAACGTCAGTCTTGCTGCAAGGATTCGAAAGCCAATTAATGCCACCAGTTTGTTGAGATTCACATAGATTCGTGTCCAATGCTCGAAATTGGTATGACTTAATATCACACATTAATTCGGTCTCCTCTGTGACATTAAGTCATACCAATTTCACTTAACGTATTTGATAATATAACAAACCATTCCTTTACTATATTTTTCCACCTGCAGGAAAGGCCAACAATGTTCATGGCACGTTGTATGCAGCACAGTATGGAGTTACCTTGGAATTCATCAACATTGATTGAAGAACCCGTGAAATTTCATGGTTATGGATCAAACGACTTCAAAGAAATAGCTTGATGTTGCCAACTAGCAACCCTCCACAATACCCCTTGGTAATCTCAGTTCGACTTGAAGTCGAAAACAAATTAGGTGTCGTATTGAGAGTAGTAAGCACACATAATGCATTCCTTGCATTGTACCTCAATTTCCATCACCAGAGCATTTCCGCAGGACTACCGTGAACGGGCCAGCCGACGACTAATCTAACGGCAGCCAAACTATGCAAAGTGATGAGTGAATGGATAAATAAGAAACATTGTCACAAAATGCCTTATTACCAATGTATCTGTCCGTAACAGCATTTGTATGGATGCCCAAAACATTGTCCCTGCGGAGGTAAAGTCTCATTCTCATATTGAATAAACTGTCCACTGTGTTATGTGCACTACCTTTCGCGAAGTAGAACAGATGCCTGTCAAAGATTGGGCAAATAAAACAGGGTGTCCACGAGGCACTGTAGTACATAAGGATCTGCATATGCAGTGGTATTCCCTCCATCATAAATTCAGAAAAGGCTGTTCACTTTTGACGGCAAAATGTTCAACACCATTCACAACAAGACTATCGTGAAACAGTCTATTCAGCACTTTAAGTCCATTATCTAAAAAAAAATCATGTTACCATTCAAGAAGACGGTTTTATCTCTCAAACTATTTATGCACGAAAAGGTAAATAACTTGCAACCTTTCGAAGCTCATACATCAGGTTACAGTGAGGATAGTTTGATGGGCCTAAGTCAGAATACCAAAAGTGATTATTTGGCATCTGTCATTTTAAAGAAAGTATTGACGGCAGTAATACAGTAAACTTTTGTTTTTTTTGTCCTTAATTGCTTGCATCCAATAACAATGATGTGAATGAATGGAACAAATATTTCCAACTAAATTTTTGGGCGACACCAAAATGGGCAGGGAACTAAGATATAAATTGGAAGTACATGCTCTGTCAATGAATAATTAATCGCAACAGTTGACAGATAGGAAATCACATGGGTAATTCCAAACCTCTCAATTTTTCAACAATATATAAATAGTAAGTAATTGCATGTCTCAAAGGTACACTGTGTCCCGTGTGGGGGTTATTTCGACATGTTCAGGCATCACAACTGTTACTCCATGTCACTGAAGACCTGCCCATTCGACTTTTCAGTGTTTCCGTTGATGTCTGTATACATCAGAGGTTTTGACGAGATTGGTTGCATTTGCGGACTCATGCGGTCATATGTTTTGAATGGTACACCAAGGACGTGTGTTTGATCAGCATGCCATTATATTTTTGCACGTGGAGTCCCGTATAGAGTAGTAATGACAATTTGTTTCTGTGTGGTCAGGGTATGGCTGGGAGCAGGACAATAGGAATTTCTCAAAGTGATACACTGTGTAAGGTCGCACTCAACCATTTATAGACGGGGCAAAACCAGGAATGAGGACATAAAATTAAAGCATCGCAATAATAAAAGAAATATCTGGCCATGTCACATTCTCAATAAATCTCATTGAAATAGCCCACGTGCCAGAAAGCCAGACGTGGTATTTATGCTCATGTAAAATTTGTACAGACCAGACTAGTGTGGTCTGGTGTCCAGATTTGTAACCAGTGCAACCCACATCATTTCATTCATCTATAATCGTGGTCAGGATATGTACCGAGAATGGGAAGCTTTGCAGTCTCTCATAATGTAAGTCCTTTTCTCTTTCTCTCTCTCTAGCGCGGTCCTCTCTCCCTCCCTCTCCCTGTTTCCCTTTATCTCTCCATCTCTACATCGCCCCCATTTGTAATTTTTTTTATGTCTCACTCTCTGAGTTTCTCTATGACATATGCTACACGCCAGGCTCGTGCACAGCACAATGCAAAACAGTAACGTGTCTAGAGTGGAAGACTACGCAAACCACAACTGTCCTAAATGGGGAAATGCACAACGTAGTATGGCTCACTAAATGACACTCTGTGTCTCTTTTCCTTGCTGTCCGTGTTCCTCCACGCCTTTTACATGAAGCCATTTCAAGCTTGACATTGAAATTTTATTGACTCATCCCCCTGTTGGATATTAGCTTAGAAACGGCAATTTAAAACATTGCTCATATTCCTGTGCCCCACCTTTCACCCGGTGCTCAGCAAATCAATCTAACACGAGCCTTGAGTGAACATGGGATCTTTCCATAATCTGTTATTATCTCCAGCAGACTAATCTTCTGAATCAGTGGACATATGTTCAGTTGCTAGGACTCTAACTATTTCTGGAACATCATGTCCTACAACGTCCAAAGCTGTCCTTGTTTTCTTTTGCTCCACCAATCCAAGCACTCACCTTTGCCTTTGCAAACTCGTCCCCACGTACACCACTTCTTCCAAAACTGAAAACTTCTTTATCGCTGTTAACCTCTCCTCGTCAACAAACCTCTTGGTCTGTAAGATCTTCTCCAGTTCATCAATTCTCCTGAACACCAACCTCCTTGCATCTGTGAACTCTGTAAACATGTTACTACACACGGCTGCAACTTATCCATGACTCCACTTCAGTCAATGTACTCCAAATCCAACATATTCTGCCAGACTCTGCAGCCCATTCACTTTCTACCTTCCCAGATCCTACAAGTGTCCCTTTAGCCTGTAAATATCTCTAACAACTGCAATACCCCTTCTCGCTGTTCCTTCATCCGTTTTCTGGCGCCCTCTCATATTTTGTATTCTTGCACCTCAACCGTTCTCTCTGTGTAACTTCTACAATTCAAACATTACCTCTGAATGCAAGGGCTTCCAACCCTATTGAACCTCGCTATCTCTGTAAATACCTGGCGCTTCCACAGCCCTAATTATCTATGTAATATCTTCCATTCCTGAAAATCTAATCAACATGTGGACCCCAATATTGCTACATTTGTGTGTAACCCTTCCAATAGACAATAGGTGCAGGATTAGACCATTCAGCCCTTCGAGCCTGCACTGCCATTCAATATGATCATTGCTGATCATTCCTAATCAGTATCCGCTCCCTGCCTTACCTCCTAACCCTTGATTCCACTATCTTTGAGAGCTCTATTCAACTCTTTCTTAAATGAATCCAGAGACTGGGCCTCCAGTGTCCTCTGGGGCAGAGCATTCCACACAGCCACCACTCTCTGGGTGAAGAAGTTTCTCCTAATCTCTGTCCTAAATGGTCTACGCCGTATTTTTAAGCTGTGTCCTCTGGTTTCGCACTCACCCATCAGCGGAAACATGTTTCCTCCTGCCAGAGTGTCCAATTTTTTTCATAATCGTATACGTCTCAATCGGATCCCCTCTCAGTCTTCTAAACTCAAGGGTATACAAGCCCAGTCGCTACAGTCTTTCGGTATAAGGTAATCCCTCCATTCCAGGAATTTACCTCGTGAACCTGCGCTGCACTCCCTCAATAGCCAGAATGTCTTTCCTCAAATTTGGCGACCAGAACAGCACACAGTACTCCAGGTGTGGTCTCACCTCTTTGCTTCTATACTCAATCCCTCTTGTTATGAAGGCCAACATGCTATTAGCCTTCTTCACTACCTGCTGTACCTGCATGCTTGCCTTCATTGACTGGTGTACCAGAACACCCAGATCTGTCTGTACTGCCCCTTTACATAAATTAATTCCGTTGAGGTAGTAATCTGCCTTCCTGTTCTTGCCACCAAAATGGATAACCATACATTTATCCACATTAAACTGCATCTGTCATGCATCTGCCCACTCACCTTACTTGGCCCGGTCACCCTGTAATCTCCTAACATCCTCATCACATTTCACCCTGCCACCCAGCTTTGTATCATCAGCAAATTTGCTAATGTTATTGCTGGTACCATCTTCTATATCATTAACATATATTGTAAAAAGCTGCGGTCCCAGCACGGATCCTTGCAGTACCCCAATGGTCACTGCCTGCCATTCCGAAATGGAGCCGTTTATCACTACCCTTTGTTTCCTATCAGCCAACCAATTTTCAATCCAATCTAGTACTTTGCTCCCAACACCATGCGCCCTAAGTTGACTCACTAACCTCCTATGTGGGACTTTATCAAAAGCTTTCTGAAAGTCAAGGTACACTACATCTACTGGATCTCCCTCGTCCATCTACAGAGTTACATCCTCAAAAAACTCCAGAAGATTCGTCAAGCACGATTTCCCCTTCATAAATCCATGGTGACTCTCTCCTATCCTGTTACTACTATCCAGTTGTGCCGTAATGTTTTCCTTTATAATAGACTCCAGCATCTTTCCCACCACTGAGGTCAGACGAACTGGTCTATAATTTCCTGCTTTCCCTCTCCCACCTTTTTTAAAAAGTGGTATAACACTAGCCAATCTCCAATCCTCATGTACCGATCCCGAATCTATCGAATTCCCTGTAACATTCCGATCTGAAAAATCTTCAATACCTGCGAATCTCATAAACCAGTATCTGTGAAATTCATTGTTATTGTGACATTCTCCTATCACTGTCACACATCATGCCAATGTAAGCTCCTTCAGTCCTTACATGGATTTATTTATCCGCATAGATTTGACGAGGTTTTACAAATTTGTATGTGCACACTTTTCCTTCTCTTCCAATCTTAATTTTTTTCGGAATAATCTCAGCCTGTACAATGTCCTTATCTATGTAACTGTCTGCAGCCCCGATAAATATGTTAATTGGAGGAAAGTCTGCGAGTTTCAAAGCCTCCCTGTCCATTTAAAATTCACAACCCAAGCTTTTACTTTTTTTAACATCAGTTAGCGTTCAGTGAATATAAAATGCATGTTTCTGAGGGCTTTTCCACTCCATACAACCTTATCCATATCTCTTAACACATGCATTCTGTCCGTGTCGAGCTGCAAATATCTTTTTTTCTTTTTAATCTGCTCCAGAACTCCAAACACCTCGATCTGTTGCACATCACAAAGCCTCTACATATCTGCGCATTACTCTGCCGTTAAGGAAATGGCTAGATCCCCTGTAAACATGTCAAGGAATTAGTCTGGGCCCTTACTTTGCCTTTTGTGTTCAGCAGGTGCAAGTGTCGATACACCAGGAGTGAAGCAGGTGGCTCAACCACGTAGTTATAAATAAAACAGAATTGATTTGCAAGGTTATCGAATGATAGATGAACGAAAGATAGCTGAATTAAGAAAGACTTATCTATTTCAAAACAAATCAGCTCTACCGTAACATAATGATGCGGATCCAATATTTGCAATATACCTATAAACACGCCCTTGGCAAAATTAAAGAATCAAATAGAGGTTATTGCAAGATAGAGAAAGTACCAACACGAAACACTTTCTTCGAACACTGATCTCATAAAATAAACAACTGACTGCTTGCTGAAACTAAGACAAAGCAAACCAGGGTATAGTTGAGCTGGGAGAACAGGGCACTCCCCTTTCTTTGTGCAACATTTCTTCTTTTGAATTGAAAGTCTTTTTGACTGAGGCAAACGACTGATTCTGAGACTGTTAGCTATAAACAAATTCGGCCCTAAAAACATGGAAACCAGACAGATCAAATCTATATGTTCCCGTGTCATCTATAATAAGGCTACCTAACTTTGTTACAAAAAGCAACATCATCATGTTCTGTCGTCCGTCCCTGGGACCTCTTTAACAGTCCTCATAATAATCCCAACTGGTTCGTCTTCGCCAGATGAAATGATTAGTCATCATGTCATAATATTAGTCTATATTCTTCTACAGACCCAACTACTACTGATGCAATTTCTTTCAGCCTCCATACCGTTCAGTTTGCTGAACCACGAGCTGACAATGTGAAATTCTGTTTTGTGCAAATTGGTCAATGCTTAAAATGACCAATTTTCACAAACGCCCACCAGTCCAAAGAAAGCACCCAAAATGTGAAGTGATTTCAAGTACTCACAAAATCCTCTACTTTAGTCACCTCCTTCGTTAGCATGAGCCTTCACAATTACGGAACACTCGTCTGGTCGCAGTAGCCACAGCATTGCAAGATACACGTTATGGAAATAGACTGTTTTGTCCAACTCGTCTTAGCCGACCAGATATCCTAATTTAAAGTACCTCCATTTGCCAGCATTCGCTCCATAGCCCTCTAAATACTTTTTACTCAAGTAACCATTCAGATGCCATTTATACACTATCCATTTCCATTCCCACGTCTCTATGATGGCATCCAGTGCAACTCAGCTACTTCCTGCCCCTCCGCCCTTGACCCTCAAACGTTCAGCCGCAACAAGGGCAGAAGCTCCTTGTCCTGACGTTCTACACCATCCACCATTGTATATATCGCATCATCCTCCACCATTTCCGCGGCCTTCAGAAGAAACCCACAACCAGAGATATAATGACCCCCCATCTCCTTCGGAGAGACCATGCACCCTGCAAATTGCTTAATAGTTCCATGCCCCCCACCAAGCTCCCCTCCCCTCCCGGTACTTATCTCTGCTAGCGCTGTAATTGCAAAACTTGTGCTACAAAACAAACCATAGTAGGTGATTGTGTGTAGGGTAAACAGTGAATGTGCATTTCAGAGGAAATAGAGTGACAGACAGCAGAATTTTGTTTTGAAAATTGCATCTCGTAACTTTGCATTCTGGTAGTGCTGAACACCATAGCAACAGCTGAATTTCAATGACATTTATAAACTCATGCATGAGGTACTGCCACACTGCTTCATTGCAGCTCCAAATCTAACTCAGGCCTGACAATGTAAAGGATTGCTAAATTTTGACTAGTCACATATGTGGACCATAATTAAAATCTGACCAATTGCCACACTTTCGAATTCAGCGCGATATTCAAATTGCTGGAAGTTCTCCTGAACGAAGAGGTCAAACTACACACACGCATAAGTACATTACATATGGTTTTTTTCTGATACATCCCCACGTGGATATTGTGCTGTTATGAAAATTAGTCTGATCATCATTCCATATCAGGGTAATCCTCTGGCAGCGTGTCGAAGTGAAAACATAAAAGAAAATGTCGAAATGCAAGGACCAATTTTCTTCACCGTTTTACTTTCAGTGAAGAAATTTAACAGGCTTTCATGGCCTGGCTTCGGAATGATTCCAGCCACACAGAAATGTGCTGAATTCTTCTGTCCTCTTCGAAAAGGCCAAGCAAATTATTCAACTGTACTAAACAACTCCATGATTGTAAAAGATAAAACTGCTCAGAATACCAAGCAACAGATCGAGAATCAGAAACGCGCATCTGTCGAATCCACGTCCCGACCTTCTGACAGCTTGTATTAAAATTTCCACGACTGTCCAACAGGGTTCACTGTAAAAGGAGGAGTCGGCATTCCCTCGATGGATCATCAACCCATTGTAGTTCTTGAACATTATTTCAGCACACTGTATAACTCCTAATGTAATTAACTAAAGGTAAAAATAAAGTCAATACAACAGCTGTCCCTTTGCCTCTTCAAACGTTTTGCCTCTTTAGTATAATCATGGCTGATCGTTAATCTGCACACCGCACTCTGCTTATTGCTTTCGCATCGATAAATCCATCTACTTGATTTTTATTCATATTCAGTGACTATTTTCGTGCAGCCTAATGAGGTAGATAACTCGCCAGTCTCAGTATTTTGTGAGCGGAGTCATTTTATTACTCATCTCAATGCGGAGTGGTCTGCCTGTCCCTAATACTGTGGCCCATTGTGTTCGATGTCCAAGCCAGGGTAAAAATCACCACAACTTCCAGTCTTTCTAACCTTGTTGGAGTTTTCTGTGTTTCATTGTGATATCCACTCATTTTCGTCAATATTATTCTTTAGAGGTTCAATTAATCCAAAGCATGTTCATCCAAAAAATTTCCATCCAAGAGTTCAGTTTGGTCATCCTTACCTGCATGTCTCTAGAGAAATTATGTCATTCATTGGGTAAAGAGAGCAATTCTACACAGTAGACACGAGAATATTAAAACTGAGGTTCCACCAAGGCATCCTTACTGGTATACAAATCCGTTGGAAATGAACTTGACCACACCATTCGCGTTCACATCTTATTTCTGTATCTACCGTATTACGTTCAGTGAGTGATGCACAAGCAGATACAAATCATTTTCACTTGACATGCACCAACTCGGATCACCATGCCAGAACCATTCCCAGTACTGATTTCAGCCACTAGATTTAACTGCCATGCATGAACTTAAGAAGTCTCTTCAACCGCAATAAAAAATTAAACGGACGTGACTATCTTTATGGACCAACATTCTTTCCATCGATCAATTTTCGAACGATTGGCTGTCGTTCTATTTTATCCATTAAAATGGAGGACTTCGCATCTATCCACAGTAATCTTCATCTGCCACCAATTGGAACATTCGCTCAATTTTTCCCAGTCAGTTTGGAGAATTCTTAGCTTCTTGCCACCCCTCGCAATCCAACATAATTTTGTGTCATCAACAGACTTGGAAAGATTGCATTTGATTCTCTCAACCAAATATTTGTGATCTGTGTTGAATAGTTTTAATCCAAACCACCAAAGTGTGCGACATTCCTCCAGCCATAACTTCTGCATCAAACAAAATATTTTGATTCTTGTCACTGATTCCTATTAGATCTCCATTCTCAATCTGTGCCACTGTAATAGCCCCAATCGCATCATCTTTGAACTTTGACACTACACTTGGGTCTTTATCAAAACAAGTTACTACAAAATCCAAACGCAATGGAAAAGAAAAATTCTGACTGTAAGCACTGATCCTTTTTTGATGTATTTCCGGTGCTGCCGGTGCTTTCCTCGAGTTCCAGGAGCAGCAATTACTGTTTTACATGCTGGTGGATTGTATTGCAACTTTCGAATAAAAGAGTCAAAACTAGAGCAGAATTAAAATGGAGAAGAACAGACAAATGAAGCACATGGTGAGGTCAGTGCAGGAGATCGGGAGAGAGAGAAATAAACTGACACTGTCTTTGCTGTTTGAATTCATATATCGCTGGACATCGGAGTGCATCTGGGAAAATTATCAAACAGTGAAATTCACACCTAATCTTGGGAAAACTGTTGGATGAAATGCACAGCGCAGAAACAGGTAAGCGTATTGTTGTTTTAAGAGTGACTTACAGAAATTCTTCAGTATTCTGTAGAGCGTGTTCTTTCCTGATTTTATATTTTTCGAGCTATGTGCCTTGATTAAGCTTAAAATATAAGCCATATCTATTAATTTAACTTGGGGCAGTGTTAGTAGATGAATAAGACCGTGTCATTGTCTGGGTCTATAGATTGTGAAGAAGCAAAAACGGCGTTTCGTTGATTGATATGTGCTTCTTGTCAGATATGGGTATTTAAAGAGCGTTGAAGGGTTACAGGGGATTATGTCTGCGACAAATGTTGTTGGTTGCGAATCTGATCAGATTGAATGGATTGGTTGGAGAGAACATTAGAAGCAATGAGGAATTTTCAGCAGCAACAGTGTTTGATTGATAGCAGTTATAGGAAGGGGGAAAGTCTCAGATACAGTCACACAAATGGGTTAACTCGAGTAAAGGTAAGAGAGGTGGGCAGCCAGTGCAGGAGTATTTTGTCGCTGTACCCATTTCAAACATTTATGCTGTTGTTGCAAAAGTAGGAGTGGAATGGATTCTCAGGGGAAAGGAACACGGACAACCAAATTTCTGGTATTGAGTCTGGCTTCAATGCAATGAGGGATACGTCGGGATCCAAGACATCGATTGTGTAAGGGGATTCTCTAGTCCGAGGTATTGATAGACGTTTCTGTGGCTGGCTGCAAAAAAAATCAGAATGGTGTGTTGTTTCCCTGGTGCCAGTATCAAGGGGTAGTGGGACAAGCAAGAGGTAACTGTGCACATTGGAACAAAAGACATAGGAAGGATAACGGTTGAGAGACTGAGGGGAGATTGCAGAGAGTTAGGCAGGAGGCCCGTGAGGTAATATCTGGATTATATCCGGGGACACGAGCTATTGAGGGCAGGAATAGGAGCAGATGAATGCATGGCTGAGGAGCTGGTGTATGGGAGAAGGTTATGCAATTTTGGATTATTGGAATCTCTTTTCAAGTAGAAGTAACCTCTATAAAAAGGATGTCTTGCACCTTAATTGGAAGGGGACTAATACACTTGCAGGGAAATTTGCTTGATCTACTCGGGAAGACTGAAACTGGTAAGCTGATGGGTGGAGGCGCCGGACCCAGGGAGATAGTGAGGAAAGATATCAATCTGAGACTGCTACAGTTGAGAACAGAAACGAACCAAACAGTCAGGGCAGACAAGGAAAAGGTAAGACTATTAAATGAAACTAAATTTATTTGAATGCAAGGGGCATAACAGGGAAGGCAGCTGAACTCAAAGCATGGTTCGAAAATGGGACTTGGATATAACAGCAATTACCGGAATATGGCTCAAGGATGGGCAGGACAGGCAGCTTTATGTTCCAGGATACAAGTGCTCTAGGATGGATGGAAAATGAGTCAAGAGAGGAGGATGAGTTGCATTTTTGATAAGGGATATCATTTCAGCTTGGCTGAGGGAGGATATTCATGGAAATACATCAAGGAAACTTATTTGGGAGGAGCTGAAAAGGAAGGAAGGAATGATGACCGTATTGGCATTGAATTATAGACTTATTAATAGTCAGAGGGAAATTGAGGAACACATTTGCAAAGCGAACTCAGCTGTCTGTAAGAATAATAGGATGATTATTGTATGGGATTTTTAACTTTAAACAATAACTGGGATTTCCATCGTGTGAAGGGTTTAGATGGAGAGGAATTTGTTACGTGTGAACAAGAAAAAGATTCAGATTTTAGTGTGTGGATGTACCTACTATAGGAGGTGCAAAACTTGACCTACTCTTGGGAAATAAGGAAGGGCACGTGCCTGAGGTGTCAGTG
The DNA here is from genome assembly GCF_020745735.1 of Hemiscyllium ocellatum. Lineage (NCBI taxonomy): Eukaryota > Metazoa > Chordata > Chondrichthyes > Orectolobiformes > Hemiscylliidae > Hemiscyllium > Hemiscyllium ocellatum. The sequence continues at coordinate 352,240 of NW_026867607.1, forward strand.
GGGTGCATTTTTGGGCCAACGACCATGATTTCATTAGATTTAAAATCGTGATGGAAAAGGATAGACCACATCTAAAAGTTGAATTTCGAAATTGGAGAAAGACCGTTTTTCATGGTACTTGGCAAGACCTTTCAAAAGCTGACTGGTGGCAGACGTTTGCAGGTAAAGGGACGGTTGGAAAATGGGAAGCCTTCCGAAATGCAATGACAAGCATCCAGAGAAAGGATATTCCTGTTAGGATGAGGGGGGGGGGGGGGGGGCTAGTAGATATAGGGAATACTGGATGACTGGAGAAATTGAGGGTTTTGTTAAGGAAAAGAAGGAAACATATGTAAGGTGTAGACAGGATAGATCAAGTGAATACTGAGAAGAGTATATAGGTATTAGGAGCAAACTTAGGAGGTGAATCAGGAGGGCAAAAAGTCGACGCCAGGTAGCTTTGGCAAATAGAATTAAGGAGAATCCAAAGGGTTTTTATAAATAAGTTCAGGACAAAAGGGTGACTGTGGAGAAAATACGGCCACACAAATATCAGCAAGGCGGCGTATGTGTGGATCCGTAGAAAATTGGAGAGATACTAAACGAGTGTTTTGCATCAGTATTTACTGTAGAAAAGGATATCGAAGATATATTCTGGAGGGAAACAAATGGTGACATTGTGCAAAATATCAAATTACATAGGAGGAAGTGCTGGATATCTTGAAATGCACAAAGGTGGAAAAATCCCCAGAACCTGGTCAGATGTACCCAGAACTCTATGGGAATTTCGAGAATGATTGTTGGGCCGCTTGTTGAGGTATTTGTATCATCGATAGTTACGCGTGAGGTGCCAGAAGACTGGATGGTGGCTAACGTGATGGTAAGGACAAGCCAGGGAACTACACACCAGTGAGCCTGTCGTCGCTGGTCGGCAAGTTGTTGGAAGGAATTCAGTAAGACAGGACACATATGTATTTGGAAAGGCATGGACTGATTTGGGATTGACAATGTGGCTTCGTGTGTGGGAAATCATGCCTTAGAAACTTGATTGAGATTTTTGAGGAAGTAACTAACAGGATTAATGAGAACAGAGTGGTAAAAGTGATCTGTGTGGACTTCAGTAAGACGTTCGACACGGTTTCTCATGAGAGACTGATTATCAAGGTTAGATCTCACGGAGTAGAGTGGGAACGAGCCATTTGGATGCAGAACTATCTCAAAGATAGAAGACAGAGGATGGTGGTGGAGGGTCGTTTTTTTCCGACAGAAGGCCTGTGACCATGGAGTGCCACCAGGATCGGTGCTGGGTTCTCTCCATTTTATTCATTTACAAAAACGATTTGGTTGTGAGTGGAAGAATACAGTTAGTAATGTTGCAGATGACACAAAAACTGGAAGTGCAGTGGACAGCGACGAAGTTTACTTGAGATTACACAGGATCTTGACCACATGGTCCATGGGCTGAGCAGTGGCAGATGGAGTGTAATTCAGATAATTGAAAGGTGTGGAATTTTAGTAAAACAAATCTTAGCTGGACGTATACACGTCATGGTAAGGTCCTGGGGAGTGTTGCTGAAAAAGAAACCTTGGAGTGAAGGTTCATAGCTCCTTGAACGTGGAGTCGCAGATGGACAGGATAGTGAAGAAGGCGCTCGATGTGCTTTCTTTTATTGTTCAGACTATTGAGTACAGTCGTTGAGAGGTAATTTTGCGGCTGTACAGGTCACTGCTAATGCCACTGTCGGAATATTATGTGCAATTCTGGTCTCCTTCCTAGCGGAAAGATGTTGTGAAACTCGAAAGGGTGCAGAAATGATTTGTAAAGATGTTGCCAGGGTTAGAGGATCAGAGCTACAGGGAGAAGCTGAACTGACTGGGGCTGTTTTCCCTGGAGCGTCGGTGGCTGAGGGATACCTTAAAGACTTTTACAAAATTATAAGGGGCATGGATACGTTAAATAGCCAATGTCTTTTCCCTGGGGTGGTGGAGTCCAGAACATGAGTGCATAGGTTTAGGGTGAGAGGGGAAAGACAGAAAATACACCTAAGGAGCAACTGTTTCACAAAGAGCGTGGTACGTGTATGCAATCAGGTGCCAGAGGAAGTGGTGGAGGCTGGTGCAATTTTAACATTTTCGAAGCTTTTGGACTAGTCTATGAATATTAGTCACCATTCGAAACCAAAACTGTGGGGCATGGTAAGGGTCTGATGGGATATGGGTCAGGTGCTGGCAGGTGGGTCGAGATTGGGTTTGAATATCTGGTTCTGCATGGACAGGATGGAGAGAAGGGTCTGTTTCCCTGCTGGACAGCTATATGACTCTACGACTGCATCCAGTGCTTTTCAATAATTTTACAAATCAAATCCTTTTTGAATATCACAAATGAGAAGACAGTCAGCGTTGATTCTTGTGGTTGAGAAAAGGTCCTTGGTCTCCAGTTATATTCAAATAACCTTCAAACACCATCCTCTGCCTCATGCCACTGCAATTATTTTGGAAGCAAGTTTCATTTCTTTGTCAGTTCCCATGTGGGATTCTCTCCACGTCCTTGCTGAAACACCATGTAAACAGTCGCCTTGAAAATATTTAATCAAACTGATTGGTTATGAATTCTCTCTGAATAAGTCTGCCTTACTACACAATATCAAACCCTGTTGTTTGAAATGAACAAGCACTTTTCTTCTTTGGTGATCGACCAACAGTTTCCCTATCATTGAAAGGAGACTAATGATACACAATTCATTGGTCTTTCTCCAATACACTTCCTGAAGCACATTACCTGTTCTTAGCTCTCTGTCACCTCACCTGTGGGTCGAGTAGACTTACCGCTTTGTGCCATGGCATTTCCACCTTAATCTTCCCAGAAGCCTGGAATACAAATCTTTCGGCGTTTATTTTTACAATTTTATAACAATCAAAAACTTCAATCTTGATTGCTTTTTGGTTCAATCACCTGAAGAGTTTAACAGTCCGTCTTCTCATATTCTTGGCTAGTGTTATTCTTTCTCGAAGTAAAAGTACTCATTTTCTAATTGTGTCATGATATCCACTTTCATTCACAGACTGCTCACTTGTTTTCGAATAGGTACTAATCGTTCCCTGGTTATACTGTTCCGCTGGCTGTAAATGTAGAACAGCTTGTGATCTTCCTGAATTTTGACTGCCAGCACATTTCCATGTCCCTGCATTAGTAAATCTCCTCAATGTGATTATTTTAAGTTTCACAGCGGCGCCTTTCAAGCTTTGAAATTTTAGAGTCCACAGACCGCAGACCGAGGTTTCATATCAGACAATCTTGTCATTCCTGGAATTAATCAAGGGACGATCCCTTGTACTTCGTCTGTAGTCACTACATCATTCTTTAGATTAGAAACCCATATCTGTACATAAAATAGGACAGGTACCGTTTCACCAACGCTATGTGGAATTTCATTCACTTTAACATGTTAAATGTTCTTTAACTGAAGAGAAACCTGACTTTTACCTTTAATTTGCTGAAGTTCCTTTAACTGCAATTCACTTCTTTTCCCCCCTTTCGTCTGAAGGAAGGCCTCCCTAATATCCAACTGTGTCACAACCACTACTTTCCCATTGTCTCTATCTACAAGAAACATACAGTCATCGAACCATTCAGATTAAAGACATTGAGACAAGCTTTTCAGACCAAGTTGCCCATGCTGCCCAGTTTTAACAATTAGTCTAACCATTTAGCTTTGTTTGGCTAACGTCACTCCATACCTTTACCATCCAGGAGCCTTTCTAAACGTTTATTAAAATGCAAGATTGTACTCACTTTCAGCACTAAATGTAGTTTCCCGAACCAGACCCTGCTTCCATTTTCATCATGGAAGATCTGCCCTGTGGAACTTTTTTTGTATCTGTCCCTTTCAACTTAATCCCGAGTCCTTTTGATTTGAACAAACTTAACCTTAAATCCTCCGAACCAAACACAATTAGAAAATGAGTTCTTCGCATCTGCTTTTAGTTCGAGAAAGAATAACACTGGCCAAGACTATGAGAAGACGGACTGTTAAACTCTTCAGGTGATTGAAACAAAATGCAATCAAGATTAAAGTTTTTGATTAGGAAATCTTCGGAGAACAATTTTTCGTTCAATAATTTCCTTGCGACATCAGGCCGACCAAGACTTCAAGCAAAACTCAAAATGTGGACTTAAGACATTCAACACAGCTTCAGAAAGTCGGGTCATTTCCCACACTCAGTGTGCAGACCGATGAAAGTAAGCATGTGGAAAGCTTTCTTCGCCACCCTCTGTCTCTGCGATTCCACTTCAAGGAGATATGAGCGTGCACCACTTGAACTATTTGTTATCTAATAATCCCCAGCGCCCAAGATTGACTGTTTAAGTCCTGCCCCGATTTGATTGACGAAAATACAATTCCTCGCATTCACCTAAATTTAACTGCATTTGCCATTCCTTAGTACGTTGGCCAATTGATAAGATTCTCACTGTATATCATGTAACATTTATTTCACCGTCTGCTACAACACCACTTATGCTGTCACCCACAAAACTACCAAATAAATATATATGCGATGCTATCGTCAAATTCCTAGATAATAGAACATTACAACGAAATACAACCCCTTCATCCATCGATGTTGCACCGATGGAACCAATACAAAGTCCATTTAACCTACACAGTTCTTTTTTCGTGCATATGTTTATCCAATGACAATTTAATTGCCCTTAATGTTGGCGACTCTAAGTCTGCTGCAGGCACTGCATTCCACGACCATACTATTCTCTGAGTAAAGAAACTACCTCTAATATCATGCCTATATTTATCAACTTTCATTTAATGTTATTCTGCCTCGTGCTCGCAATCACATACGAGGAAAAAGGGTCTCACTGTTCCCCATTTAATGGTCTGATTATCTTGTATAATTCAACTAAGTAACCTCTCAACCTTCTTATTTCCAACGAAAAAAGGTCTCAAGTCCCTCAGCATTTCCTCGGAGGACCTTCAGTCCATACCAGGCAACATCCCAGGCAATCTCCTCTGAACCGTTTCCAAAGCTTCCACATCATTCCGAAAACGTGGTGACCAGAACTGTATGTAATGTTTGAAGTGCGGACACACCAGACACCTGTACAGATGCAGCATGACCGCATGTTCTGAAATTCATTCCTTCTATTAATAAAAGCTAACATACAGTATGTTTTCTTAACAGCCCTATCAAACTGGGTGGCCACTTTCAGGGAACTATGTGCATGCGCACTGAGAGCGCTCTGCTCACCTACACTCCCAAGAATCTTCTTGAGCAAGGGAACAACGTCTGTTCCTTTGGCAGTATTCAGGTAGACAACGACAAAATAAAGATCAAAGCCAAAGTCTCTGCAATATCCTCCGTGGCAACCCAAATAATCCTAGTATAAATCCCGGCCGGCCCAAGGGACTCATCTTGTTTTACACATTCCAGAATTGCAAACACCTCCTCCTTGTGAAGGTGTTCGCTCAAAACTATCTAGTCTAATACCGTATAACTTAGTGTTTTCCTTGATACTTTTGTTTTTTTCTTGGGTGAAATCTGACTAAGTATATTCATTTAGCGCTTGCCCAATCTCATCAGACTCCAAGCACAACTTCCCTTGACTAACCTTGATTGACTCAAATCTTAATGTGCAAGGAACAGGAGATTCATCGTTTCGGGCTTAAGCCCTTGTTCAGGAATGAGGAAAGTGTGTCCAGCAGGCTAAGATAAAGGGTAGCCAGGAGGGATTTGGGGGAGGGGCGATGGAGATGTAATAGGTGGAAGGATGTTGCCAGACCTGCTGCGCTTTTCCAGCAACACATTTTCAGCTTTGATCTCCAGCATCTGCAGACCTCACTTTCTCCTCTAATCTTAATAAGGTCATTTTTTTAATTGCGGATGAACTGACAGAAAGACTTGCGGCTTACCCGATCCTATCCGCCAACGACTTCTCATAATCCCTCCTGGCACTTCCTAAGTGTTTCTTCTGGTCTTTCCTGGCCAACTTGCAAGTCTCAAGCTCCCCAACTGAGGCTTCAAATTTAGTCGAACATAAGAATTCTTCTTCTTCTTGACAAGAGATTTAACTTCCTGAGTTAACTACGGCCCTTGCGCTCGACACCTTCCTCACTGTCTAACAAGAACATACTTATTACAGATGCGCAGTAGCTGTTCCTTGAATAAGCTCTACATTTTAATCGTATCCATCGCCTGCAGTTTCCTGTCGCATCCTATTCATACTAAATCCTGCCTAATCGCATCATAATCTCCTTTCCCGCAGCAATAACTCTTGCCATTTGGTAGATACTTGTCCGTTTATATCGCTAAAGTAAACGTAACCGAATTGCCAGCACTATCAACGAAGAATTCATCTAACTCCAAACCTATCACCCATCAGAAAGTAGTCCAATAATCTTACAGGAGCCCAGTATTCCAGTTGCTTTTTCGAAATTGATTCACTTCACACTTTTCCGCATGAAAGTCCATTTGCCACATCTCAGTTCAGCTCTGCAGCTTATCTCTGACCCTATGTATCGTATGACATCCTTCTACACAATTCACAACTTCACCAATCGAAGGCGTCATCAGCTAATTTACGAGCCTAGCCTACGACATACTCATCCAGGTCGTTGATAAAAATGACAAATAGTAGTGAAATCAAAACAGATCCTTGCATTATACCAAATGATTAAGTTAACTCCAGGAAAAGAATGTCCCACCAGCGACCACCCTCTGCCTTCTTTCAAACTAGCTGGTTTCTGGTCCAAACAGATAAATCGCACTCATTCCCTGCCTTCGTATTTTGTGCATTAGCCGACTGTGGGGAACCTCAGTAAATGCTTTACTGAAATATATATGCACCATATCAACTTCACACGGATGATCCCTGAAATGGTAGGTCCAACATATGAGGAACGTTTGAGGATTGTATTCATTGGAGTTTAGAAGATTAAGTGGAGACTTAACAGAGACGTACAAGATACTACATGGCTTGGAAAGGGTGGACCCTAGGAAATTGTTTCCATTAGGCGAGGAGACGAGGACCCGTGGACACAGCCTTAGAATTAGAAGGGGTCAATTCAGAACAGAAATGCAGAGACATTTCTTCAGCCAGAGAGTGATGGGCCTGTGGAATTCATTGCCACGCAGTGCAGTGGAGGCCAGGACGCTAAATTTCTTCAAGGCAGAGATTGATAGATTCTTGTTGTCTCGAGGAATTAAGGGCTACGGGGAGAACGCTGGTAAATGGAGTTGAAATGCCCATCAGCAATGATTGAATGGCGGAGTGGACTCGATGGGCCGAATGGGCTTACTTCCACTCCTATGTCTTATGGTCGTATGGTCTTATGGTCTTACTGCTTCACCCTCATCCACTGGTATGGTCCCCTTCCAAAGAAGTCAATGAAGTTTCTGAGGCACAACCTACCCTTCACAAAACCGTTTTGACTATTCCTAATCAACTTAGTCCTTTCTCGATTATTCAAAATCCTACCTCAACATATTTTCCAACACTTTACCCAAAACCGAAGTCAAGCTTACTGCTCTATGCAAATGAAGTTGGTCTGTACTGCAACGAAATATTGTACAGAACTGAGAACTTACAGGGAAAGAGCAAAAGTTACACGGTGGAATTAGATCCACGATATCTCCACCTGGCCGGAATCATTACTCAGTACCAAAGTTAATGTGGTTCCTTGTTGCCCTGTCGACATCCTGAGTCAGGAAACCCTCTTTCATAACTGCCCCATCTAAAGTTCTTGAACTGTCGCATTCCAGTTAATATTTGGAAAGTTAATTCACCACCTAAAAAAAGTAGATTGTCCCTCTCACTCCTTTTGAGAAACATCTTTGCTACCCTTCCGTCTTCATCTCTGGAACAATTCTGGACTGAATAGAAATCATCCGAAAGTGTGAACACTCCATGATATACATGATGAACAACTGTGGACACAGCGTCCGAACCTGTGGCACACGGTGAGCGACAGGCCTCCAATTCGAAAAACAACCATCTACCGCCAATTTTGTCTTCTCAGTTCAGGCTAATTTTCTATCCAATTACCTAGATCTCCCTGAATCCTGTGAGATTTAACGACACTCAACAACCTTCCATACAGTAACTTTCTAACGAAATACCTTATCCCCGTGACCTATTTCTAATTTTGGATTACGGTGTTAATTGGTTCACGGCCTGAGTCGTGGTTCATTATCAATGACCCGTGGCCAGGATATTCAAATCTGCTGTGTCCAACACTTGAGCATCGGAACAGCAATCAGTCGCGCCAATGTGAAGATAGGTTCCGTTCCTTGCTGCACTCAACATTTCAATCAGTACCAACTCGGTGGTCAATTATGATTCCACTTTCACATATGCGTAAATTATTCTCTGAAATGTTGTTGCTATCTAAATATCCAGTATCGCATTCTGATAATGTGCATGCTATTACATAGATTACACAATGATTCCTGACTGTGGTCTCAGGTTATCTGGACTGCTGTCCGACACTGTCCCTTTTTATGGATCAGACCAGGTGCCCTCAAACTATTTTAAGGAATTAACCTGGACGCAACTTTCTCTTATATCCAAAGTAAATGAAAAGCACCTTGTTCGGGAAGCAAGGCAAGTGGTCAAACAAATCGAAGTGAAGAGAAAAACAATTTGCTTCAAAGCTCTTTTAAAACGAAATAAAATAGAAAGGAAACTAAGAATAGCTCGATGGGAATACTTTATTGAGCTAATACAATAATTGTCCCTCATTAACTGTATAAATTCGCAATAAACGTGCTGGAACATAAACACAATCTACTGGGAAAAACGACAAATTCAGACCGAGATTCTCAGATGCCGTTCCGGGCGAAGAAAAATGAGATCAAGAGAATGCTCAGAGAAAATAGATGCCAGAAGTAATTTTCTGAAGCACCCAACTCAGTAGCGATGTTACTCTGGAAACAAAACCTGGGCATCCTGATCTCTGGGAGCTCGCCACATTCATTCAGCCTGTCTCCACCGTTCCAACTTCGAAACGAAACAAAGCTTCACAATTTGCTTACTCTCCTGGTTTTGCGACACTGTTCGGCAGGTGTGCATTACAACGTCTTTCCAAAGGGAAAACAAATCATAATAACCTCTGAACGTCGCTGCACCATCACATCCTTTTCTACCTGTTTTAGGTGATCAGATTATATTTACAAAGTTCAAATTATCCAGAATGTACAGGAAAAGAAAGTGATTACCAATGTGATCAGTATGTGTAATTCTGCTTCTTCCAAGATTCTGGTGTGTAGTGCATCTGATCCGACCAACCTATGAATGTTCAATCCAGTTTTGTTTATAAATTCGGACTCTTCTCTGATGTTAATGATTTTAATCTACGTTTACACAAGTCTCATGATTAAGTGGCATTTAGAGTGATAAAGATGTACAGAATGGAAACAGACCCTTCGGTCCAACCCGTCCATGCCGCCCAGATATCCCAACACAATCTAGTCCCACCTGCCAGCACATGGCCCATATCCCTCCAAACCCTTCCCATTCATATACCTGTCCAAATGCCTCTTAAATATTGCAATTGTACGAGCCTCCACCACATCCTCTGGCAGCTCATTCCATACACGTAGATGTTGTCGATCATACTCCATGAAGTTAGAAATCACCCAACACCAAGTTATAGTCCAGCAGGTTTAATTGGAACCACAGTAGCTTTCGGAGCGACGCTCCTTCATCAGGTGGTTGTGTCAGCACAATCACCTGATGAAGAAGCGTCGCTCCGAAAGCGAGTGTGCTTCCAATTAAACCTGTTGGACTATAACCTGGTGTTGTGTGATTTTTTAACTTTGTACACGGCAGTCCAACACCGGTATCTCCAAATCACGAATACTCCATGAAGATCGAAACAATGTAACTTTTCCCTGTAACTTCTCAGTTCTTTACGATAAATTTCTTGTCCACAAATTCCCCATTATACGATTGATTCTGCTTTAAATGTTCGAATCAAATATCAAAAAATGATTTGCGGCAGTCTTCACGCTTCCTGATAGTTTGTATTCATGTTCTTTGTCTAAATTTTACTGGTCAGCTCAGTAACCTCGCTATACTACTACCGTAATTTTCCTGAACCCATGACTTACCACTATATCTCACTTATTTTTCCTAAGCTGCTGTCTATCATTCATGCAACCTTTAATTTGTTTTGTTGACCAAAGTTGAGTATTCAATCCGTGTTGCTGTTTGAACCTTGAAGGGATATGTGTGTGCTATGCATGTGACAATCTTTCGTTAAATGCGAGACATTGCCTGGCTTCTATTAATTATTGTTTCATGTGCTTGACCAAGTTAAGATTGCCAACTTTCACCGTGTAAAATCTTCGCTTGCACGGCAGAAGTTCACTACCATAATCAGAAAAAAGTAACAAAACCTGGTGTGCATTCTGATTAGATTCCAGACAGTATGGAAACAAGCCCTTCGGCCCAACCACTCCACACCAACCCTCTGAAGAGTAACCTACCAAGACCCATTTCCGCCAGGCAATACACCTAAATCTATGGACATTTTAGCATGGCCAATTCACCTGACCTGCACATCTATGGACTGTGGGAGGAAACTGGAGCACCCAAAGGAAACCTACGCATACAGACACAGAATGTGCAAACTCCACACAGACATTCGCTGAGGGTGGAATCGAACCTGGGACCCTGTTGCAATACAGAGTGATCATTACATTGAATTTTTCCCTAATTATCCATTCACCTCGCTCTTCTATTCAGCAACCAATCGAAAACAGCGTGATCTCTAGCTTGATGTTCAAATCACTGTTTAAATCAACCACCTCAAACAAGCTCACGAAATATATTTTTTTCTCATCATTAACATTTACTTGTGTTCATGCAGATTAGTTGAAATGGTAAATTACAAAAATGTTCTGAACTTACCTTACACCATCAGCCAAGCCATCATAAATTGGAAGATGGCAAGCCAGCATGGGAAGTTGTGAAGACTAAGCAAATACACGATTCAGTAAAATGGAGTATATGACCAGCACGAGAAGCATAGCAAATCTTCCTCATATAGTAGTACAATACATGCATGATCTAGCAGCTAGCATGCGGAATTACGCAGCCCATACTATGAGCAACAGTAAATCAGGTCAGCATAAGTTTATAGTTAATCTCTATATTTACTTTATAGCTCTACAATGCAAAAGATTTTATGTGCGTCTTTGAGCTGGTGGGTGAGTGTGGTACATTATAAAATGTCATTTGAGAGAAAACACGCATGGAGGATATTGGTTTAAATGTGATTAATCGACAGGCGTTTGAATAATCGATAGAGAGAGATGGGTGGACGTTTTAAGGACAGATGTGACTTACGAAAATGAAGACATTGTCTGACCCAGTAAAAATAATGGTGATGTGCACCGGAATATAACCAGCGGGTGGGTTGGATTTTGATGTGTGTTATGATAGGAGTTGTGCATTATCGACTAAAAGTAGTTTTCATGTAGGTTTGAGCTGGTTATATCAGCAGCGAATCCGAGCATCATTAATACTTTATCTCACAGATGGGTATTGAAATAGTAGACAGAATAGCAGTGAGGAATATTTTGAAGTTGGCAGCTGTTGAAGTTAGGAATGGTGAATATATGGGATTGGGAATCAGCACATGGCCAATGGGATCACCACCGTCGGGTTTTGTCTATTTGAAATTCAGCTATTGACTACTGATCGGACGGATTCAGAGGAATCAAATCGATTTTGTAACTAGAACAGAAAATAGCACTCTCCAAGCTCCCAATGTTTGAACAGCAACAGAAGTGATGTAATGAATCATGTTCCTCGGTTGGAAACGATTGTGTTATACTAGAGAGATTTGAGAAACACTGCCAGAACACAGAGTGAATGAATTCGTTCACTGATGCAGTTGATAGTAGATTGGAGAGTGTGGACTAGATTATGAGACTCAACAGGAATACTATCAGCGGCCACAGGAATAGGGTAAATGAAGAAAACAGAAACACATTATACAAGTTTTACAGAAATGATAATTGTGGAGTCAAACTTACCAGGGACACCGATGATGGCCAGGATGGGATAATAAAAATCTTGAAGAATGAAAAGTACACACTCAATCCGTAGTGATAATGACATTGAAGCAGAAAATGTAGAAAGAAACCAAATATCTCCAAATAAATCTCTGCCCATTGTTTTTTGCATTCCAGTCTAATGTTCTGAGTTTCTGATATCTCCACTCCCCCTGTCTGGAGCTGCAGCTCACTGATGCTGACACACAAAGCATAGGATAACAACGTGAAGGGCGCCCTTTTTATCATTTAAAGTAGGAATTTTTCCACTGCGATAATTAGAATCCATGGAAAATAGAATTAATTACAGTCACCGAACAAACAGTTTAACCTCTTTGTTTAATTACTATTCACATCACAGAAAGAAAAGGAATCTGTACGTTATCTCTGGATGTAATTTATAACTTTTGCTGAGGCATGGATCATAAATTTTCATTCCTTTTCAATTTTCCTTCTTGTATTTGCGAGTAATGCCAGAGCACTGCCGGCTTGGATATATTCCACATTATTTTAAAATCAAAGGTCACAGGGATAAACTCAGAGACCATTTGCATAAACTGACTGTTGAGGCAATTTCCATAGATCATAAACCAGGATAACAATATCTATTCCTCATTGACATTGTGTAATGCTGCTGTTATTAAAACTGCATCTCCAAATGAATTGTAACTGCACTGTTAGAAAAAAGTTTTATTAACCATGACGAATTGTTCAAAACACTGACTGTACTTCTCAGGAAAAATGTGAAAGTCGACTCTCCCCGTGTATCTTTTACACAGCAATAAGAAGATACCGTTGTGTCCGCACTAGACTGCTCTCACCAGAGAAGTGGAAAGCTGGAATGGAAACGAAAAGAATCGTGAAGAGCATATTGAATTATTTCTGCAACTCTATAAGATCTCCCTGAGAGTTCCGGAATACTTTGCACAGTTTGGGTTTCAGCAATGGTCAAAGGAGGGACCACCACAAAATAAAGTTTAAAGACGCCTCATAATCCATGAATTGCTGATCATTTGGCATCTTAAGTCTATTACTGAGAGACGGGAAGGTGATCATTTAGCCTCTGAACCCGTTCAAAAGAACAAAAGGATGCCAGTGTAAGATTCAAGTTAGAACCTTGGTCAAGGCGAAATTTGATGGAAGTAGTGAGGGGTTTGCAGAGGTTGATTGAACCTGTTTGTTCGAAGGCAAAGGGACCTCTGGCAAGCGGGAAGTCTTTAAAAGTGAGATGGGAAGAGTTCAATGTCTATCCGTCCCTGTGAGGTGAAGAGTAATGCTGAAAGGACTACTCAACTGCAGATGGCACAAGATTTTGTGCTTTGACCAGAATAAATTAGTACGCGTTGCTGAGGTAGAGGCACCAAGGATCAAGGGAATGTCTGAAGGTATGCCGAAAATTCTGGAGCTTACTGAAGAAGCCAGCATGGTTTTGTGAAGGGCAGGTCGTGCCTCACAAACCTTATTGAGTTCTTCGAGAAGGTGACTAAGGAAGTGGATGAGGGTAAAGCAGTAGATGTTGTGTATATGGATTTTAGTAAAGCGTTCGATAAGGTTCCCCATGGTAGGCTAATGCTAAAACTTCGGAGGTATGGCATTGAGGATACATTAGAGGTTTGGATTAGGAATTGGCTGGCTGGAAGGAGACAGAGGGTAGTAGTTGATGGATTATGTTCATCTTGGAGTGCAGTTACTAGCGGTGTACCACAAGGATCTGTTTTGGGACCATTGCTTTTTGTTATCTTTATAAATGATCTAGAGGAAGGACTTGAAAGCTGGGTAAGCAAGTTTGCGGATGACACAAAAGTCGGTGGAGTTGTGGATAGTGAGGAAGGAAGTGGTAGGTTACAGCGGGATATAGATAAGTTGCAGAGCTGGGCGGAAATGTGGCAAATGGAATTCAATGTAGCTAAGTGCGAAGTCGTTCACTTTGGTAGGAATAACAAGATGATGGATTACTGGGCTAATGGTAGGCTACTTGGTAGTGTGGATGAGCAGAGGGATCTTGGTGTCCATGTACACAGATCTCTGAAAGTTGCCACCCAGGTAAATAGTGCTGTGAGGAAGGCATATGGTGTACTGGGCTTTATTGGCAGAGGAATTGAGTTCCGGAGTCCTGAGGTCATGTTGCAACTGTATAAGACTCTGGTGCGGCCTCATCTGGAGTATTGTGTGCAGTTTTGGTCGCCATACTATAGGAAGGATGTGGAAGCTTTAGAACGAGTGCAGAGGAGGTTTACCAGGATGTTGCCTGGAATGGTAGGAAAATCTTATGAGGAAAGGCTGAGGCACTTGGGGCTGTTCTCATTGGAGAAGAGAAGGTTTAGGGGAGATCTGATAGAAGTGTATAAGATGATTAGGGGTTTAGATAGGGTAGATACTAAGAACCTTTTACCGCTAATGGAGGCAGGTGTTACTAGGGGACATAGCTTTAAATTAAGGGGTGGTAGGTATAGGACAGATGTTAGGGGTAGATTCTTCACACAGCGGGTTGTGAGTTCATGGAATGCCCTGCCCGTATCAGTGGTGAACTCTCCTTCTTTATGGTCATTTAAGCGGGCATTGGATAGGCATTTGGAAGTTATTGGGCTAGTATAGGTTAGGTAGGATTCGGTCGGCGCAACATCGAGGGCCGAAGGGCCTGTACTGCGCTGTATCCTTCTATGTTCTATGTTCTAAGGATATCAGGAGGCAATAATGGGCTATGAAATGGATTATCGGACTAAGAACAACTCAAGACAGAATAGGGCAGCTCAAGGAAGAAAAGTGGGCATGTGGATGTGGAATTGCAGATAATGGGAGAGGAGTGCAATGAATATTTCTCCCTGCTATTTACTATGGATTAAGTCATAAAGACTTGGGATATCTTGGAAACAGTCTTAAGAGAGTAGAATGTGTTGGAATGTATGAATGTGGAAAACTCTCCCCATGCCGACCAGATACATACTAGAACACTGTAAGAGAGTAGAGAATAGATTGAAGGAGGCTGAGCTGATATTTCTACAAGGTCGTGAGACAGGGGTAACGTCCCAGAAGAAGGGAGCATAGAGAATGTAACGCTCTAACACAAGAAGAAGTGCAAAGAAAGGCCTGCGATCTCTAAGTTTAACATTTGTGGTGGGCAAGTTATTTGAGAGAATTCTGAGAGAGAAATTGTGTTTGCATTTGTAAAGACAGGGGTTGGATTGTGAGTAGTCAGAGATGCATTCGGAGTGGGAGATCATGCCTCGCGGTATTGTTCGAGTCTTTCAATGAAGTGACCAGTCAGGTTGGCAAAAGCAGAGTGTTCGACGCAGTCCTTACTGAGTGTATTGCGGCCTTTGTTGACATTTTGACGTGGTAGGCTGCCCTGGAAATTCTTGTAATCCCAGTACAGCAGGCAAATTGAATACAAAATTGGCTTGGTGGTAGGAAGCAGAGGGTAACAGTGGAAACATGCGTATCAGACTGTAGGCCTGTCACGAGTGGATTGCCTCAGGCATTGCTTTTGGGCCCATTACTGGTCCTTTGTATATTAATGATTTGGACGAGATTTGGCAAAGCATGATTGGCAAGTTTGCTTTTGATGCTAAAATAAGCAGTATTGTTGTTATCGATATTAATGATTTGAATGAGAATGTACAAGACTTGAGTTGTATTTTTCAAATATTACAAAAAATAGGTGGTATTGTGCAGACTGAGGTATGTTATCGGAAATTACATTCGGACCATGATCAGCTGGGAAAGGGGGAGAGAAATGGCAAAAGAAGTTTAACATTGAAAAATGTAAGGGATTGCATTTTGGAAAGTCAAATCCAGGTCGGAGTTTCACGCTAAATGTTAAGGTCTTCAGGAGTACGATGGAAACGTGAGATCCTGGAGTTCAGGTTCAGAGTTATCTGAAACTAGATTCACGGGTAGACAGGGCAGGAAAGAAGGTTTTTGGCACACTGGCCTCCATTAGTCAGGGAACTGAGAATAGACGTTAAGAAGTCATGTTTCTGTTCTACCAGACGTTGGTGAGGCAGCACTCGAAGAGTTAGATACAAATTTTGACATCGTGTCAGCGGAAGGATGTTAACAAACTGGAAAGAGTGCAGAAGAAATTTACAAGGAGGTTACTTGAACTCAGTGGCTTTATTTGCAGTGTTTGGATAAGCTTGAGCTGCTCTCTTCAGACCACATAAGATCAAACGGTACCTCTGGAAGGTGGATAACAGAATTCGAGACAGGGATAGGATGAATGCACAGTGTTTTGTTCCCATGGTTGGAGAATCGGGGACTAAAAGGCATCAGTTTAAGGTTAGAGGGGAAGAAATCAAAGTGAAAAGAGAGTCAACTTTTTTTTCACAGAGGACGGTGAGCGTACGGAATGTGGCGAGCACATTAACAACATTGAAAAGGCATTTGGACTAATGTATGAATAGGAAAGGTTTGCATCTTCAATGCCAAGTGCAGTTAATTTTGTTTCATGTGCATGGACATTTTGGTCAGCATGGAGCAGATTGAGCGAAAGTGCCTGTCTCCATCCTCTCGGACTATATGATTGTATTCAGTCACTCAAATTTGTTTCCACGAAACAGGAGGAGGCCATTCAGCCTCACGTTTCTGCTAAACAGGTAGAGATCGAGGTCAGTCACACTCTCGAGCCTGTTACACTGGAACAGAAAGAGCATACTCAGCATTTCGAGTCTGCATCAGGCAAACAGGTGAAGGCAATTCAGCTTCCTGATTCTGTTGTAGGAAACAGGAGGAGGAGGTTAAGATTCTTGTGTCCGTTAAAGAAGAGCAGGAGAGGCCATCAGTCTTTCTAGGCTGATCCACAGATTGGGGAATAGCTTATGGTATCAGTTTCAGAGGAACAGTCCAAGGCAGTTCAAACTTCTCAGTCACTTACACAGGAAAAGAAGTAAACCATTAACCTGAAAATAGAACATAGAACATAGAACATAGAACAATACAGCACAGAACAGGCCCTTCGGCCCACGATGTTGTGCCGATCATCTATCCTAGATTAAGCACCCATCCATGTACCTTACCAATTGCCGCTTAAAGGTCGCTAATGATTCTGACTCTACCACTCCCACGGGCAGCGCATTCCATGCCCCCACCACTCTCTGGGTAAAGAACCCACCCCTGACATCTCCCTTATACCTTCCACCCTTCACCTTAAATTTATGTCCCCTTGTAGCACTCTGTTGCACCCGGGGAAAACGTTTCTGACTGTCTACTCTATCTATTCCTCTGATCATCTTATAAACCTCGATCAAGTCACCCCTAATCCTTCGCCTTTCCAACGAGAAAAGGCCGAGAACTCTCAACCTATCCTCGTACGACCTATTCTCCATTCCAGGCAACATCCTGGTAAATCTTCTCTGCACCCTCTCCAAAGCTTCCACATCTTTCCTAAAGTGAGGCGACCAGAACTGCAGACAGTACTCCAAATTTGGCCTAACCAAAGTCCTGTACAGCTGCAACATCACTTCACGACTCTTGAATTCGATCCCTCTGCTAATGAACGCTAATACACCATAGGCCTTCTTACAAGCTCTATCCACCTGAGTGGCAACTTTCAAAGATCTATGTACATAGAGCCCAAGATCCCTCTGTTCATCCACCTGACTAAGAACCCTACCGTTAACCTTGTATTCCGCATTCTTATTTGTTCTTCCAAACTGGACAACCTCAAACTTGGCAGTGTTGAACTCCATCTGCCACTCCTCAGCCCAGCTCTGCATCATATCTAAGTCCCTTTGCAGACAACAACAGCCCTCTTCACTGTCCACAATTCCACCAATCTTCGTATCATCTGCAAAGTTAATGACCCACCCTTCGACTCCCTCAACCATGTCATTAATAAAAATAACAAACAGCAGACGACCCAGAACTGATCACTGCGGAACTCCACTTGGAACTGGGCTCCAGGCAGAATATTTACCATCTACCACCACTCTCTGACTTCGACCGGTTAGCCAGTTTTCTATCCAATTGGCCAAATTTCCCTCTATCCCATGCCTCCTGGCTTTCCGCATAAGCCTACCATGGGGAACCTTATCAAATGCCTTACTAATATCCATGTACACTACATCCACTGCTCTACCCTCATCCACATGCTTGGTCACCTCCTCAAAGAATTCAATAAGACTTGTAAGGCAAGACTTACCATTCACAAATCCGTGCTGGCTGTCTCTAATCAAGCAGTGTCTTTCCAGATAATCATAAATCCTATCCCTCAGTACCCTTTCCATTACTTTGCCTACCACAGAAGTAAGACTAATTGGCCTGTAATTCCCGGGGTTATCCCTATTCCCTTTTTTGAACAGGGGCACAACATTCGCTCCTCTCCACTCCCCTGGTACCACCCCCGTTGACAGAGAAGACGAAAAGATCATTGCCAACGGTACTGCAATTTTCTCTCTTGCTTCCCACATAATCCTAGGATATATCCCGTCAGGCCCGGGGGACTTGTCTATCCTCAAGTTGTTCAAAATGTCCAACACATCTTCCTTCCTAACATGTATCTCTTCTAGCTTACCTGTCCGTTTCACACTCTCCTCTTCAACAATACGGTCCCTCTCGTTCGTAAATACTCTAGAAAAGTACTCATTCAAGACCTCTCCTACCTCCTCCGACTCAATACACAATCTCCCACTACTGTCCTTGATCGGACCTACCCTCGTTCTCGTCATTCTCATGTTTCTCACATACGCATAAAATGTCTTGGGGTTATCCTTGATCCTATCCGCCAAGGATTTTTCATGCCCTCTCTTAGCTCTCCTAATCCCTTTCTTCAGGTCCCTTCTGGCTATCCTGTATCCCTCCACTGCTCTGTCTGAACCCTGTTTCCTCAACCTTATGTAAGCCTCCTTCTTCCTCTTTACTAGACGTTCAACCTCCCTAGTCAACCAAGGCTCCCTCACACGACCATTTCTTTCCTGCCTGATAGGTGCATACATATCAAGGACACGTCGTATCTGCTCCTTGAAAAAGTTCCACATTTCCACTACATTCTTCCCTGACAGCCTATGGTCCCAACGTATGCTCCTCAAATCCTGTCTTACAGCATCGTAATTTCCCTTCCCCCAATTGTAAAATCTACCCTGTTGTGCGAACCTATCTCTCTCCATAACCAAGGTGAATGTCACAGAATTGTGGTCACCATCACCAAAATGTTCACCCACTAACAAGCCCATCACTTGTCCCGGTTCATTACCGAATACCAAATCCAATATGGCCTCCCCTCTGGTAGGACAATCTACATACTGAGTTAGAAAAGCTTCCTGGACACACTGCACAAACACCGCCCCGTCCAATCTACTTGATCTAAAGAGCTTCCAATCAATATTTGGGAAGTTGAAGTCGCCCATGACTACGACCGTGTGGCTTCTGCACCTTTCCAAAATCTGTTTCCCAATCTGTTTCTCCACATCTCTGCTGCTATTGGGGGGCCTATAGCAAACACCCAACAAGGTGACTGCACCTTTCCTATTTCTGACTTCAGCCCATACTACCTCCAAGGGCAGATCCCCCTCAAACTTCCTTTCTGCAGCCGTTATACCATTTCTAATTAGCAATGCCACCCCCACTCCTTTTTTTACCACCCTCCCTCATCTTACCGAAACATCTGTAACCAGGAACCTCCAACAACCATTCCTGTCCCTCATCTATCCACGTTTCCGTGATGGCCACAACATCGTAGTTCCAGGTACCGATCCACGCCTTAAGTTCTCCCACCTTATTTCTGATACTCCTTGCGTTGAAGTATACGCACTTGAGCCCATCTCTGTGTCCGCAAGTATTCCCTGTAAGTGCTACCTTCTCCACAGCCTCCCTACATTCTTGGACATCCTGACAAACAGCTAGCTTACTTGCTGGACTACAAGTCCGGATCCCATGCCCCTGCCAAATTAGTTTAAACTCCCCCGAAGAGTGGTAACAAACCTACCCCCCAGGATATTGGTGCCCTTCTGGTTCAGGTGCAACCCGTCCTGTTTGTGCAGTTCCCACCTTCCCCAGAATGCAGTCCAATTGTCCAAATACCTGAAGCCCTCCCTCCTACACCATCCTTGCAGCCACGTGTTCAACTGCACTCTCTCCCTATTCCTTGCCTCACTCTCACGTGGCACCGGCAACAACCCAGAGATGACGACTCTGTCTGTCCTAGTTTTTAGCTTCCAGCCTAACTCCCTGAGCTCTTGAGTGACCTCCTCACCCCTCTTCCTACCTATGTCGTTGGTGCCAATGTGTACCACGACTTCTGGCTGCATACCCTCCCCCTTAAGGATTCTGAAGACACGGTCTGAGATGTCTCGGACCCTGGCACCCGAGAGGCAACAAACCATCCTAGAGTCTTGCCCATGTCCACCCAACCGCCTGTCCGTCCCTCTAACTAGAGAGTTTCGTATAACTAGCGCTCTCCTCCTCTCCCCCTTTCCCTTCTGAGTCTCAGCGCCAGACCTCACGCCACAGAACCCGTCACTGCAGCTTTCACCTGCAAGGCTGTCCCCCCCCCCAACAGTTTCCAAAGCTGTATACTTATTGTTTAGGGGAACGACCACAGGCCAACCCTGCACTGCCTGCTTCTTCCCCTTCCCACCTCTAACTGTTACCCAGCTACCTCTGTTCTCCGGCGTAGCTATGTCCCTGTAGCTTCTATCAATCACCCTCTCAGCCTCTCGAATAATCCTCAGTTCATCCAACTCCAGTTCCATTTCCCTAACTCGTTCGGTGAGGAGCAGGATCTGACTGCATTTCCTGCAGACGAAGTCGGCAGGAGTATCGGTGGTCACCCCTACCTCAAACATCCTGCAGGAGGAACATTCCACTGCCTGCGCTGCCATGACTGTACACTTTGTCTCCAAAACAAGAACACTGAGTCAATAACACTGAGTCGCTTACCTGTGGACTTTAAAGTTAGGTTAGAGGAGGAGGATGGGAGGGAGGTCCTACGAAGTAGGGCCTGGGGTCTAGAACACACCCACTCAAATACCAATCACTTAACTTCCCGACCAGCTCTGTGCTCCAACCTCACTTCCGCCCAGCTCGCGCCGCTCTCTGCCGTTCCTGAAGAAGGGCTCATGCTCGAAACGTCGATTCTCCTGCTCCTTGGATGCTGACTGACCTGCTGCGATTTTCCAGCAACACATTTTCAGCTCTGATCTCCAGCATCTGCAGTCCTTACTTTCTCCCGAAACTATTAACCTCCCGAGTCTGTTAGAGATGAACAGGAGGAGTTCATTCAGTGTCTAGTGTCTGATGCACATGAACTGGAGGAGGCCATTTAGCCTCTGAAACCATTTTTGCAAGAATATGTGGAGATCAATCAGAGAGCAAATCCTGTTACAATAGATCAGGAGGCTGTCATTCTGCTTCTGACTTACACAAACAAATCCATTCAGAGTGTTTTCTCAGTGACAGAGAGAAAATAAGACACAAAACATTCAGATTTGCTCAGTGTTTTATAGAATCAAGAGAAAATCTTTACTTCAATCGGACCTGTAAGATTTTGAAGAGGCTATTTAGTCCCCCAACGCCATTCCACAGGAAGATCAAGACACCAGACAATTTCTCAGCTGATCAAACATTTTTCACAGGAGAAAATTGAGACCAGTGAGCCATCAGTAATCTGTTAACGAGGAACAGAAGACACAAAGCCACTCCCCAGGTGTATGATGCAGTGTAGACACCGAGACTGCAACAATATCACATCTAGAATGGGCCATTAAAACCTCTGACCATAGAAATTCATAATACATTCGGGGTCCAGTACTACAATTCATTAAAACGTAATTGAAATACAAGTTAGAATCCTCGGCCGATTCAGTCACATTTGAGTGTTTTCCTCGAGTTACCGAACACATTATCAGCAGACAGAGACTCCTGAAGTGTTCAGCGGAGGACACGTCATCCAGACTCACCTCAAAACTTCTGAAAACCATTGTCCAACATGTAGCATTACCGGGGAAACAGGAACTGAAAGAAAGAGATAGACACACATTTGTTTCGGTGTTTCTGAGCTTCCGAATGGTGGAACCCAATGCTTCACGACAAATATGCCCAAGACTGAGAAACATAAAGGACAGTTATTCACGTTAAAATTGGTCAATTGCTTCATGTATAATGTGTTGCAGATGTTATGCATAGACAGAAAATAGGACCACCTGGCAGAGTCAGACATTAGCAGATTTAATCATAAAAATACGAACTTAAAGAGAGGCATTGTTAGGCAAGAGTAGTTATCGCACATTATCCATACACAACACTGAAATACCAGACAACATAAACTTAAATGAGATATGTGTTCAGCATGGAGCGATGTGGACAATTTCAATGCACTGGTTATTCAGAACCGGTAATCAGTCCAAGTGGAGCACTGTGCAGGCAACAGCAGTGCATAATCTGTGTATCCATACTAGCTATTTGCCCATGTGAAATTGGAGACTGCAGATACTGTGGAACAGAATCAAGAGTGTGGTGCTAGAAAAACACAGCAGGTCGTCCAGCATCTGAGGAATAGGAGATTCGGCATTTCAAGCAGAAAGACTTTATCAGAAATGAGGGTAATAGCCCAGCATTGAGCACTGAAAAGATCATGGCAGTGAATTTAATTATAAAATCAAGCTATCTAACTGTCCAGCATGAAGCGCTACGCAGCCGAGATCCATCCAATGATCGACAAACCAGGTGAGATATATATCCGGCATGGACAGCTGTGCAGAACACAATAATGAATTGATTTAAGCTCAGAAGAGATATCTGTTCCATATGCAACGCTGTGCAGACTGGAACAGTACATTGATTTATGGAGCCGGAGTATATATCTTTCCAGCATAGGGAGCTGTGTATTCCAGGTCAATACATCGAACAACAAAGCAGAAAGAGATATTGCTCCAGCACGCGATCTTCAGTATTTGGTTTGAGATGAAATATATGCAGCTTTAACCCCTGCGTAGACCCGTGCTGCCCTGTCCTGGGAGGGCTTGTTTCAGGGCAGTCTGAGGGGGATGGGATGACTTATTCAATATCTAACCCATGCTGAACATGGCTTGGACAATGATCAGAGCCATTGTCAGTGGACATTCAAGTTGGATTGTATCCTGTCTGCCTCTTTCTTGAGACTGTTTGCCGGGGACAGTATAAAATGGTATGTTGATCTTTATTGAAACATGCACAATATCTGCAGTTCAGAGGTTGATGTGAGTAAATTGTTTATGGTGGTGGAGCGGCAGTGGTTTGAAAGTGCGTAATTTAATTATTTTTTTTACCAATTTTGATCATGGGCTGGAAATTCGAGTTGAGTTCAATTCTGGATCATACCCTGGACTGGACCTGCCCTGGAAGTGCTCGATGGGAGACAGTATAGATATGGAGTTAGTCTGCAACCAAATGTGTATCGTACTCCTCCGGTAAATATTTTGGGCACAGTGTAGAGGGATTTTAAATTGTATCTGATGCGATGCTGCATCGATTATAAGAAGCTTTGATGGGACATTTAGTTGGTAGAGCTTTCCTGTCAGGTTAAAAGAATAAGAGCAGTTTGACGAAATGATTCAAATAACAGAAGATGTTTTAGTTTCAGTTTGAAAGAATAGAAACTGACCATGGCTTGGTTGTTTGATGAGGACAATTGAAGGGGGTCTTCTCCATTGCATCGAAACCCGTTTTTGTCATTGTGCTGACATCTTCAATGAGGACAATGCAGTGCACATTTTATTCTGCATCGAACGGTGCGCAATATATATCAGTGTTTGAAAAGGAGACTGTAAGGTCTGATTTAATCAATATCTACCATGCTGAGAAGATCATGTTCATTTCACAAGGGCGGGTGCAAGAGGATCTTTGTTAAACGTTTAATACCGTTTTGGACCTGACCTGGGAATATTTACTGAATGCACCGAGAACAGTTATTTATTCAGGCCGAACTCTATGGCAAACGTTGCCTATTTCATTGACAAAGCCGAGCGTCAGCAAATCTTAACTGTGTGTGTGTGTAATCTTTCAAGTTATCAGGCCTGGGGTGCTGGATCGGAAGACTCTGGATTGATCATTCAGCATTGTGTTTCTGTTCGCCGAGCTGGGAAGTTGTGTTTCAAACGTTTCCTCCCCTGTCTAGGTGACATCCTCAGTGCTTGGGAGCCTCATGTGAAGCGGTTCTGTGTTGTTTCCTCCGGCATTTATAGTGGTTTGTCTCTGCCGCTTCTGGTTGTCAGTTCCAGCTGCCCGCTGCAGTGGCTGGTATATTGGGTCCAGGTCGATGTGTTTGTAGATAGAATCTGTGGATGAGTGCCATGCCTCTTGGAATTCCCTGGTTGTTCTCTGTTTGGCTTGCCCTATAATGCTAGTATTGCCCCTGTCGAACTCATGTTGCTTGTCATCTGCTTGTGTGGCTACTAAGAATAGCTAGTCGTGTAGATTCGTGGCTAGTTGGTGTTCATGGATGCGAATCGTTAGCTATCTTCCTGATTGTCCTCTGTAGCAAATTCTGGAGGAAACAACACAGAAGCGCTTCACAGGAGGCTCCCAAGCACTGAGGATGTCACCGAGACAGGAAAAAAAATGTCTGCAACACAACTTCCCAGCTCAGTGAACAGAACCACAAGAAAAGCACCCGAGCTTCAAATCTTCTAAAAAAACGTTGATCAATCAGCGCTTGTTGAGATAAGACACTATTAATGTTTTGGGTCCAGTGATTCTTCTGGACATGAAATGATAACGCTTTTTTCTCTCCATAAAAAAAACAGACTTGCTGAACGTTTCCGGCATTTTTGTCTTTGTTTCTGGTTTTCAGTATCTGCAGCGGTCTACTTTCATAACAGATTAATCTTTATGTTGTAACTAATGTTGTGTTGCACCTGTCCTGACATTGCATGATACACATATTGCCGAATCAGCTCTATTCTATATCTAGTCACAAGCTCTACTTGTACTGAGATCTTTGATGGAGACAGTGTACGAAAGTTTTCCTTAACACCGAAACGGCTGAATGACCTGTTCTGGCACAATTTGATGGGGATTTATCCAATGAATATCCGACCCCTTGCCGAAAATCGTCTGTGAATTTGAAAAGTGCTGTTATCGTAAACGTTGTACACCATAGCACACGCTGTGAAATATCTGATTTTTTTTTTGAGGGAGCAGTGCTTACTATATTTTGTTCTTTATTTAATGCTGTAGTCCTGTGCGAGAGTTAAATGAGGATGGAGTGGGTGACTTTCATTGTGCATGTAACACTTT
This sequence comes from Hemiscyllium ocellatum, assembly GCF_020745735.1. Taxonomy (NCBI): domain Eukaryota; kingdom Metazoa; phylum Chordata; class Chondrichthyes; order Orectolobiformes; family Hemiscylliidae; genus Hemiscyllium; species Hemiscyllium ocellatum. Next base: position 377,500 of record NW_026867607.1, read on the forward strand.
GATGTTCCTATCATAAGAATTTTTGATGGAAGAGATTGCAGAAGCAGCTTTTTGTCCATATAGCCTTGTGCTGCACTTGTCCACAGTTATTTGATTAAGACACTGTTCAAGTTGATTTACATTGAGTTTTATTTCGTTCTAAACTAGTGGAATGAACAACATTCTGTTTTTGAACTCTCCCTGTCTGTTTCATGGGAGTATTTAATAATACAATGCGGTGGGAGCTTTACTTCCGTTTTGAAACATTAGAAGGAAATTTAGTCTCTACCAAAACTATGCTGCACCTTCACTAGAACGTTTGATGCCGAACGTGGTGTGACACGAATTATGAATATCCATCTCCATGCTGGAAATTACCTTGGAAATATGAACTGGGCTGAGTTGGTTTACATCGTATCCAAACCTTGTTGCACTGCTTTCTGGAGTGTTTGATGTTTATTTTCGTTTTTTTAAATTTAGTTTAGAATGGAAGGAGACCTATTCTGCACTTGATCATGTGCTGCTCCTGTCGTGAGGGTGTGTGCTAGAGAACACTGTTCTGCACCTGAACTAAGACCATTTGTTGGTTTCAGGGCAGAAAAAGCTTTTATTCTGTATCTGATCCCGTCTCTTAATGTTTTGATGGGCACACTTCAGAATGCGCTTTATTGTGTCACTAATACAATGCTACAACTGTCCTTCATTATTTTCTGGGGATAAAACAGGAGGAGTTTTAATTTTAGTCTGATGCGGTGAATACATTGTCCTGGGCGTGCCTGAAATAGGACAGTTTAGCTGGTGCTTTAATTTCATTCCTGTAAGATGCTGTCGCTGTTCACGGCGTGTTTAATGGTGAAGTTGTGGCGGCTCAGTTCATCAATGTCCAGCGTCAAGCTGAACTTGGCGGGCACATTTGAAAAGGAGTGAAGTCGGGATTACTTTATTATGGGTGGAACCCTGTCAAGGCCATGTCCTGGAATCATGATGGGCCGTTCCAGATTGAGGGTTATACTGCATCGAATCTTTTGCTAAACTTGTACGAAATATTTGAATGACAACTCCTTCGCCCCGCGTCTACCCCTGTTAGGGTCAGTTTGAAAGATACTGCCTCAGGCAAAAGCCTTTTATTTTTCAACTAAAGGCTTGTACAATGAATGTGGAGGTGGCAATTCTCCCAGCTCAGCTTTTCTCTGATTTGGTTGGTGTTTTAATATAGTATATTGTGAAAAGCTGCTGGACTCCAAAGGATCCGTTCCAGGCTGATCTTCCCCTTTCTTAGGCGTCTCTTCTGTAATACCCTATGTTTTGATATTTTCTTTTTCTGCCTTGCGGTGTTTATGGCAATAATTGCAAGTGTTAGGAACAGCATCACTGAATTGGCATAATGTTGGTTTGTCGAAGAGGTTAAGTCATTTTGCATTCTGTTCTCTTCTATGATGATACTGAAACATACAGCGGACAAGGGTTCAAGAAGGCAATACATCAATGCCTCCTCAAGAGAAAAGAGCGAATTACCAGTAAATACAGGCTCAACCAGCGATGTCCACTTCTTTTGAATAAATTAGAATTAAACTTATTCACTAAATGTGGCTAACGTATGATGCTGAGTTTTGTGTTTTGCAAGCGCAGGCTGTTTGGATTCATTTGAAACATTGCTTGGTCTGAACAGCTGAAGAAATGTGTCAGTTGAAATAAATCTGTTAGTTTTTTCAGTGGCATTCACGACATACCTCGAATCACAGGGGCACTGGTATTCATAAACCAAGCTGTTCATTTGTGAATAAGTTCGAAAAAAATAAACCGTATCTGGATTGCAGTGCATTCAAAAACAGTTAAAGTATTGTCATGGAAATCATTCTGTGCGGATATTCGTCCACAATATTCGTTAAAGGGAAACGTCTTATCACATTTTCAATTCGGTGCAATTAATGAAAGTTTGACGTTGGAAAGGTGACCATACAAATCGTTTGAAAATCCTTCAATGTGATTTATTCATTGATCTTTACTTATCATCGAAAAGCACAAAACAATTGAGTGGACTTGTACTTATTGGTCAACCAAAATAGGCATTATCACGTGTTTTCAGAACTTCAGTATTGAGCTTGAGAGGTCAATAGTTAGAACGATGTTGAAAATATTTCATATAAATTTCTATAATGAGTCACAAGCAAAAATGATGTGCAGGAATTCTGTTGGCAATCAAGGTAGCTGTACAAATCTATCTGGACACTGACAATTTGGAGTTGACATATACTGAGTACTCTTGATGAAGTTTTCGTTGTAAGACGTAATGTGCTGCTGAAATCCATCACGTTCCTAATACCTTCATTCCGGGTCTGGTCTGTGGTGCAGAATTACAGACGTTTAAGTAACACACGAGAAGTAATCAGCACGTATGACTGCTTAACGTGGTTATTAACAGTTAATTTGTATGAATGCTATACTACGTTTGGATCAGCACTGAATCCTGTGCTACTGCACTAAGGGAGTCTGCAACGGTTCTTTCACGAGGAATGATGTGATTAACTCTACAAATCCAAAATGCACGTTCTCTGGAAAGATTTCGGAGATGGCTAGCGTTAGGAAGATGCTGATCAGGTCCAGTAACACGGCATCTGATTTCAGGCATGTTCAAAGTCTTTTCAACACCCTTACTCACTCCAAGATGGTGTATTCGGTGGTCTGAACGTACATCAATTGCTCACGATCATCAGGAAAATCTGCAATAATTGCATGCAGACTCTGAGAGTTTAACTGCTGATTAATTCAATTATTTTCAATTGAAAATCAATGACGTTTGATTAGTTATAAAGTGTCTAAGAAATAAAACGATGTTACCTCTTCTCTGTAGAAAATAAAACATGAATGTCCTGCTGTGTAATTCTCATAAGTAAGAGTCATTATTACATGTAGAGGATTATTCTGTGAGCATGGCTATATCCCATACAACATTATCAACATTTCTGGGATGTCCACTCTGACTGGTAGGACATAAACGGATAGCGATGACATCTCCAAGGCAGATGGGCAATACGGTGCTCAACACTGACACCGTCTCTTGAAACATGTCATGGTATCAGATTTAAAGCGTTCAAGGAAATCTGCTGCTCATTATCACATACTGTATCGACCAATTCATGAGTTTTATTTTAACACAACATCAAGGGTGGAAAAGTCAGACAACGCTCTCTAGATGGTTGGTTTTAATAGTCACCACCAAATGAGGCTCCAAACAATTACTGCTAACGGGTCTGCCAGAGGCCGGGGGCGGGAAGGAAACAGGCGGATCGGAGGGTGGTGCTACTGCTCGGAGAACAAGTTAGGCCTGTGAGTGGCCAGATAGATGGGACTGTGGCAGGTGCTGAGTGAATCAATAAAAGGGAAAAATATGCTTGACGGTATCATCACTAATCTGCCTTTGATAAATGAAACTTTCCAAATAATTTATAGTAACAATGGCCGCTGCAAAGTCCTTTAGGGGAGGACTGCCATCTGCCTATTTTATGGAACTTCTAAATTCTAGAGTACCATTTACATTGTAAGGAATGGAGCAGACTTGGAACCAGTCGAGGAACTAACAATCAGATGTCCAGAAGGTGCAGTGGGCTATCGACAGCAGTCGAATCATTCACTGCATGACTCATTTTTTCTGCAAACGTCTGCAATCTATTCTATCTCCCACCTCATAGTAACTGTCGAGCCATAACCCACTTGGATCAACATCAATGAAGAGTACAGAAAGTAGTGTGAACAGTACCAACCATACATAAACAAGCGGTCATGAATTGGAGGAGCTGGTGATGGAAGAGGTGGACAACGTTAAAAATCACAAACACCAGGTTATCGCCCAACAGATTTATTTAGATACATTAGCTTTCGACGCCCTGCTTCATCAGGTGACAGTGAAACAGAATCATTATACGCTGAACGTCGAGTATAAGATTATGCTGTTGTATCTATAAAATGATGCATTGAACAAACCTGGATTAAGTATTTCATACTTTAGAATGTATCTGTCAGTTTCAGTTCTTTAATATGCAAATCCGAGAATTTCCGTTAAATCAAATTCTCAAAGTAATTATAGGTGTTATACAAAAGGTGCCAACTCAGCCTACAGATTGCGCTAAAGTGAGAACTTGCATTTTGTCTGTATCGCCATCTTGAGTCTGTAGGTTCTTTTTTCTAAAGTGGAATCTGTAAGTGATGTATTTTCGAGCAAAATAGAACGCATATGAAAGTATGATTCTGCAAATATAAATGCAGCCCATAAACAAATGTGTGGGTGCGTGCACGTGAGAGACACACTCATTTTGGTATCTGTTCACATCAGTTCTGTTATTTCGTAAACCTTGTTGCAAGTACGAAGTGTTTCAGTGATTTCATCTGATCCCAGACCAAAACCTCAAAGTTGGCACAGCCCTCTAGAACTGCCTGAACTGTCCGTGTTCCTCCACACCTCTCTGCTCAACCCTCCACTCCGACACATCACTAACAAACAGCACCTTCAGCTACCTATAACTTTCCAAGCAACATTGCCCCCTGTCCAGCCTGGAGCAGTAGTAGACTCGCCATCTCACAGAGCATTTAAATGGTCATTCTATAAACATACGGATGAAAATGGAATTTTGTCGGTGAGATGAGCTCCAGATTTATTTCACAGGTCGGCACAACATCAAGAGTCTAAGGGGCTGTACTGCACTGTAATGTTCTGCATTCTGTGTTCTATTACTGACTGCCATCTGCCTGGATCACATTGTTTGCACGATGATTGCCATTTACGTTCTGTTACTTTTGATGGATCGATCCTGTTCTGGCAGCATCTTTGAAGACAACTGGGTACAATTTACCACAGCTTTCAATTATGGGAATACATCATGGAATATCGACGACCTTTCTCATGCATTGAAACATCGACTGAACATACTGAATGTTTCTGACATAATGCAATAATCATTTTCCCGACAAGGAGGAGAATGCTTCTTTCCTATGACTCTTCAAATTGGTTGACTTGTTTTGCTTTCATAAATAACTTGGAAATAATTGGAACTGTATCTTCAACTTTTCTCATGGATGTCACGCTACGATTTTTTTTATTGCTTGGAATACCCAGGAATCATATTCTGCATTAATTACTGAATTAAAAAGAACAATTGATAACTTTCCTGCGAAGTATTCGAATTTCATTACATATAAATTGTGTCAATAATCGCTTCGAGGCCGCTGTGCAACAGAGAGGTTGCACACTCTGTCCTCTTCACTGGACCAGCTTGTCTCCCCAGGCAGCCAAGTATTTTTGTATGACAGTAAACACCAGACCTTTTCCAGCATAGATGGATGCCAATCAGCCCATCTGACTGCACGAGTTTACCAAATGTGCGATTTGGAGATATAAAGATGGACTGGAGATAGACTGTGAGGCAGCGAGAGAGAGAAATGGGGGCGGGGAGGGAGAAAGATTAAGGATATGAATAGAGAGAGGAATATTGGGGAGCAACAAAGTTAGTGAGAGAAGAATGGGTATTACACATGAAGTGTAGGAGATAGATCGTGAGACAAAATGAGGAGAAATCGACGGGACAGATAGAAGATTGTCATTGTATTTCGAAACACACTGAAACAATAAGAAGAACTCAAAACACAGAGACTGTGTGAGAGGCTGGGGCAAAGAAGTTCACTGACAAAGGTGATCGGTTGAAAATTTAAAAATACTTGATTTGTAATGTCTGAAAATATTTTCAATGGCTCTTTAAAAGTTATCTATAATTCACATTTTAATCCCGAGCATTAATATAGAACTTTCAGAGATATATTACTGTGTTCTGAAAGAGGTTCTTTTCATGCATGAATTGTTCCAGTCTATTCATATTGTCTCTCTTCATTCCTCATTGTAGATGTATCTTAAAATCTTCTCTTGTAATGTATTATAAAGAGAAATGTTCCAATACTAACGACTTGGATAGATTGTTTTTCACCCAGTGTGAACAGCCATGTTCCGCAGTTCTCTCAGTTTTCTCTCCCTTCAACAAGTCACACATACAATGTGATTGAAGTCCGGTAATTGATTAATTGATCACATTTCATTGACATCAGTAACATCAAAAGGACCAACGTCATCTCATTTGTCTGACCTGAAATAATAACTTGAATTATTTTCATCAGATACAATTCCTTACTAACATACTCATGTCAGTTTTCTTCCCACTGTTAACCCATATTTTCTTCGTCGTGCATTTATCCTCAGATATGGAGATTCAAATTTCCTCACTCGTTCAGTTATATTAAATAATCTGGGTATGTGCAACTGTTTCAGGATTTGTAACTCAGTTATGTCTAGGGACATACATGTATTTGCAGACAGTCATCAGGCTTTAGTCTTAAATCTATGCAGAACGTATGATTACATATAACCACTCCACGAAATCCACCATTAATTCACTCCATATCCGTCAGATATCGCAGTTGGTGAATATAAATATTCTATATTAGTTTGAATGTTGAGAGAAACTATTGAATTTTAATGGGTAAAATGAACTTTTTTTATTTCGTAGCTATGGTTAACGCCTGTCTTCATAATGAATGTGTCTCTGAAAGTTTATCGTTTCTCTTAAGAATGAAAAGAAACGTCTTGTGTGTCATGCAATCGTATCACTGAAAGCATCAACACTGAGAGTAAAGGGATCAATCACTCCAGAGAAAATGGTTGGCGACATAAGAACAGAAGAACTGTGGACTTGAATGCTCAAACAATGAATCTGACACTGACATAAATAGATTGGAATTTCATAACAATGGACAGGAGTTTACCTGACGATCTTATGTGGATTTGGTTGGAGTAAATTCCTTTGGCATTGCGGATCAAACATGTACTTTTGGTTTTCAAGGTGGTTACTATTCGATCGTAGCTGTTGTTGGTGTTCTTATGGTAATTCATTCTGTCAATTACACAATTTTCAATAGATTGCTCTGTGTTATATTTCAGTTTTGGAAAGATGGAAATCAACGTATTCATTTCATATCAAAAACAATTCCTTAGAAATTCCAAAATACTAATTGCAGATTAAATTTTACTAATGATTAATTACAAGCCCCTCCCTTATTAATATCTGAGCAAGATCAGACTTTTCAGAACCATCATCGTTCGTTTTGCCAAACTGCGCTTGATGTCTCAATATCATCAAGAGGATCAATATCCTAATTTTCCAGTTTCCACGTGAGCCTCAGTTCAGTGTCTGAATAAATCATCATCGTTGATACTGTTACAACCAGCTGTAAATGTTCCAGATCTCTTCTTACCAACCTTCAACTTACAAAACAATTACATTGCAAATAGTATCAATTGCTTCTTCCCACCAAATAAATCTGATAGGTAAATATTTGCATCTTGGCCAGGTCATTGACGACGAACATGGTCGCCCCACAAAAAATAATGTGGGGTTATTGTTCCATAACATTTGAAGGAAATTGGTGGACTTTAAAAGAAGACCGTGAAACTCGAGCCATTTATATTAAGAAGTTTTCAACTTTACTTCTGCCCTTTAGTGAAGGCAATACGCCATCTTTTCCTGATGAAGGATCCTTGTGATTGGAGCTCCACAATAAAACATTTTACTCTATTATATCAAATCGAACAGCCGACCAAGACACTCAGTTCAATGAAATGCCAGGATGAGCGTCAAATGCTGTATTAACAGGGATGACAACATCCCAGGGAAGCATAACAAATTAAAAATATTCTCCTTGAACCTCCATGCTTCAATTACCATACAGATATGTGAAAACTCCCTCATTCATGTGCATATCTTTCCTTCCGTGACTCTCTCCCAAGTGTGATCATCTGAAGAAGTCACCTCTCCTGCTGATGTTACTGACACAGGCAGAAAGCAAATCGATCAAGGCACTTTAACATGTCTGACCAATCGCAGTATTAGAGATGTAATGAACTTTCAAATCAAAGTAAAGGGGACGGGCAGGTGTCGGAAAAGGTAGCATTGTGATAAGAGTGAGTCTCTTGTTGACAGAGTATTTGTGATGTTTGTTCAGATTCTATCTCCTTTTCAGAAAATATTTCCTTTCTCTTGAGAGAGAATAGATTCACTCTTTTGATGGCCAAAATATGAGTAGAGCGTGAAGAAACTCGGTGTTTGATCTTTAGCAATATGAGATATGAAGAGTTAATTGCAATGAAAATGGTAGAGACAGACAATTTCGTATTAAATCGTGAACAGATGAGGGATGGTGTGATACATTTCCTTGATAATACCCAGGATATGAGTTCCGATAGTACACGTGCATCTATGAAATACCATTTGAAAGCCATCCAGTCTCTGAACAAATTGTCTGTGTGTGATTGGTGTGTGACTCTGCACTGAACCTCATGTTCTTCGCAATCCCGACAGCATCTCAAGCATTTGCATTCTAAAATATTAAGGCAATCCCACCGGCGTCTGACCTCCACAGACAGTTTGCCTTATCGGAGATGAAAGTTGCCTTTCTGAGACTTGACACAAAACAGTTGACTTCGTTTCACACTGCTAAAAAAAAGAAAGCCTTTAAAATAATATGTGTATCCTGCAGAAAATGAAGCAAATAGGAACAATGTGGAACAATCTACAAGTGCAGCATCTGCTCCATTTCTTTGTCTTGCTGGAGCGTCAGTTCCGTACTCCAAACCTGCACAAGTAACTTGAAGGGATGAATGGCGTGTTCTCTGTCCCATGAAATGTGTAACTGGCAGGGTGGTCTGAATGACCTAACTTCCTTTCTTTTAAACACTTCAGATAGACTAAATGGCTTCTTCAGAATTTTAGGAATTTCTTACCCTCTGTATTTCTCCCCTGTGAATTACCACCGCAAGACTACAACTCCAATGCTGGCTTCATGCATACAGAGATGCAGAGAAGGTTGCAAAGAAATTTTACCTTTCAGAATCCTCGCACTGTGCAGGGATTTCATGAATGGTTAAGTCTAAGTAAATAACTGAAGATGGGGAACATGATAGAAATTGGAGAATTGTGATCCACACTGAGAGTCTTGCAGAGGCAGTGATTTTCTTTATATTCTGTACACATTTCGTGCTTTTTCAAACACTGTTTGCCTTGCCACAGAGAGAACACAAAGTGGGATAATGTGGGAGAGAGAGTTTTTGGGGAACTTTACAAACAGCAAACAGGATGGCCTTCATCTGAACCAGAGGGGTACCACTATCTTGGGGAGGAATCGGAAATCTTTTAATGTTGTTCGGGTGGTCGGGGCATTTAAAGTAATGCAACCGGGGAATGGGAGCATGAATTGTACTTCCAGTGCACAGGAGTTTGAGAATAGTGAGGTCAGGGATAGGTTTACAAGATCGGCAGAGTGCACCAGCAATCAGGATGTTGGTTTAAAATGTGTGTATTCAAAGCCTGGAACATCCAGAGTAAGGTGGGCAAAATCGTCAGATGGGTTGATGCCTGGGAATTCGATGTTGTGGCCATTTCAGACACGTGGCTTGAGGGGGGACAGGCATGGTTGTTGCAGATTCAAGGATTTATATATAGCAGCAAGAACAGTGACGACGTTGAAAGGGCGGGGGTGGTGGTCGGTGGCATTGTTAATCAAGGCACAGCATAGTGGGCGGCACAGTGCCACAGTGGTTAGCACTGCTCGTGGTGAACAGTGGTCAGAGACCCGGATTCAATTTCTGCCTCAGGCGACTGACTGTATGGAGGTTGCTCATTCTTCCCGTGTCTGCATGGGTTTCCTCCAGTTGCTCCGGTTTCCTCCCACTGTCCAAAGATATGCAGGTCTGGTGAATTGACCATTCTAATTTTCCCGTAGTGTGAGATAAAGGGAAAAATGTACGGATATGGGTGGGTTGCGCTTCGACGGTTCAGTGTGAACTTGTTGGGCCGAAGGGCTTACTTACACTGTAAGTAATCTATTCTATTCACCATTGACAGCCTGTTCTTCATCAAGCCACACGAACAACCAATGAGACCAAACATGAATGCCAATATGCCAAAATGTTCATGTACACGTTCGAACTAGACGTCTTTGTTGCACAGGACATCCAATCAATTCGATACCTCAGATATTTGATGGCATGTTCTTCCTGTAGTCCCATGGCATAGAGTCACTAAAACAACGACACAACAATTTCACCAAGTCTCATCCCAACATCAGACTTACCGTTAACTACGCTTTAGAAGTAGTCTTATTCTTGAATACACCCACCTCCAGGAAAGACAGGCACCTACGTACGTCACTAGACCACAAGTCTTCGAATACCTCACGATGCTGCACTTCACCAGCTTCGCCCCAACGCATATTAAAACAATTACCTCTTACAGACAAGACCTAAGCATACAAAGGTCAGGTGACGAGGAACACGACGGACACCAGAAGTGGCTGAAGGATGCCTTAATCACAACAGGATTCGATGCTCAACTTATTAGTCGCCAATTCCGACCTTCCACAGTAAGAAAACGCAATGGCCTCCACAGGAGACAGACACGAGATAAGATTGATAGGGCATCCTTCGTTGTTCAGTAATTTGTGGGAGCGGACAAACTATGCTATTTTTTTGCAGCCTGCAACAATTTATCAATGAGCATGAGCACCTCATCGTGACCTTCAGTACGCTTCCACTTCGAGACTTTAAGCAACGTCAAACATGCAATAGACCTTTATTTACACAACTTTGCCCAGCCTTCAGGATAATAGCAACTACAGCACTGTGCAATCCTGTCATTGCAAGAATGCAAGATGTGTCAGAGTGTCGACGTTGTTATAACTATCACAAATCGAGAAACCTACTCACCACGTGCTGGGCAGGGACACATTTGTCTCGACTAACGATGTCTATCTCAAAACTCCAGGAACTGATGACAAGGTAAGATACATTGGCAAGAGCATGAAGATACGACTTCAATAGATGAATGGACAACATGCAACAATCCCCACAATGGGAAGTTCCCACACTGTCGGGGATCACTTCAGCTGTCAAAGACATTCGACCTCTGGTCTTTGGGTGACTGTCCTCCAAGGCATCCTTCGGGATCTGTAACAACGTAAAACAGAGGCTGACAGCCAGGTTTTGCACCCAAAGGATGGCCTCAACTGACATTTCCGATTCAGGTATCACTGCAGGTGACCCGACTACAATGTAAAGTCTCAAAGACATGTACAGTCTCACTGGTACACTCACGCAGACACTTGTTCATATATATCCTCTCTCAGAGACACAAACATGCACTCACACGAACGTGCATATGCCCTCTCATAGACATAGACACCATCAGACGCATGCATAGGCACATGCATACGTTCTGTCACTCTCTGTCTCACCTTCACACTCACTCATTGACACACTTCAGTCTCTGGGATGAATTTACATTGTCGGATTTGTATTTGGGCAGATGCATTGTACTTTGTTAAAAAAGAATCACCCACAACCTGTAGGCAGTCAGCCCATGTGGCATTTCGTCAATTCTTACTTTGGAAACAGAACCAGTCTCACTCAAAGTTCAAACATGGGCAGACACTAACATTGCGCAATGATTGAATCATGCGAGCTGACATGTAACCCCTTTTGGTTAAACCTCAAGTTATCTCGCAATGTGCTTTGAACGGGTTTCTGGGATTTCCATAATACTGATTCGAAAACTGCACACATTCCAATTAATTAAAGACTTAACAGCAATGTAGTTTTTTTTAAAATTACATTGTGTCAGTTGTGTGACACAATAATCTTTTGATATAAAGATTCTGAATCCCATGATCCCATGCCCCAATAACTACCTGAAGAAGCAGCAGCGTTCAGAAAGCACACACTTTCAAATGCACCTATTGAAATTTGACATAGTGATGCGTGATTTTTAACTTTGTCCTTTATTTGTAAAAAATCAAGTTGACAATGACACATGCGAAGGAAGTTCTTTTTTGCGGTTTGACAATACTCATGGAATAAAGACAATGGGGTCGTTATTTTCTTTTTGCCAGTCGCGTTCCCGTGGTTTTCCAGAGAACTCATTCAGCATTTTATGCAAATCAGGCAAAAGGAGAGAGGAACAGTTGTGCATGTGTGCATATGTTCTCAAAACACACCATTGAGAGAACCCTGATATCTGAATAAAATTGATATTGCAAAGGAATTTCAACAGTAAATGTGTTTAGTTGAAAATAAGTTAAAAATCACACACTACAACGTTTTCGTACAATAGGTTGTATGGAAGTCCGAGCTTTCCTAGCACCAAAGTTTCTTTCGTTAGTTACGGAGCAGCATCATAAGACGCATAATTTATAGCCAAAAAACCCACAATGACATGCAACTGAAATGGTCTATGAAACAAATCCAGATTGTTGTTTAGCAGTCATCGTTTCCTGTCAATTTTGTGGCCTGTGATCCTCTCCACAGCCACCTGATGAAGCAGCAGCCCTCCGAAAGCTTGTACTCCAAATAAACCTGTTGGACTATAAACTGATGTTGTGTGAGTTTTAACTATGTCCACCCTAGTCCAACACCTCCAACGTTACGTCATGGCTTTATTTGGAAATCCAGATGTTGCTAAAGTTTAAGTATCCAAAGATGGACTTGTGCAGCAGCTCGGGCAAAACAGCTTGCACTGATAAAAGTTCTCTAACAAATGCACTGTAACTATTAAAGGTGCAAAGTAGAACACAGATTCTGAAGCTTCTTCCGAAAATAAAGCAGTTACTTTCCCTATTTCTGACAAAAGAGTTTTAGGAATCCCATTAACCAATCTTATCTCCATACTATGTATCATCATTGAATAAAAGCGAACTGTTTATGCCACACAAAGACAGTGTTGAATGTAGCAGCTCGAAGGCAATGAATCTTGCAACGAGTCACGGAGCACCTGACACGTCAAAGAAAACCCCCAACTAGACAAACGCTCAACCCTGGACAGCGATGGGCATGGTGATCAAATAACACACAAAAGAAGCTTGAGATCATACCCGACAATTTAGCCGTGTTTGTTGGCATCATGTCTACAAAGATCGACTCCTACACACCCAAAAGTCAGTGACGACAGTGTGGAATATCTGCGACATGTAGTGCAGACATTTGCCAAATGTCCTAAGCAGTAAGAAATCAACAAAGACAAATTGGAACACCAACCACCTGAAAGACGTCGAAGACATTCAGTATTTGGAAGGTCAAATATATCACAATTCCATCACAGCGCTGGTTATACTTCCTGCAAAGCATTTTAAAATTAAATCGTCAACTTGCTGCAGCGCAGGCACTGCAGCGGTTCTAGAGACCTGTTCGTCACCACCATCTCAGCAAGAGACGCTCCATTCCAGGAGTTGGTATTTTTGAAAACTCATTCGATTTAGTCGTGCATAACAATATCCCTGTTCAGTTTTTTTGATGAAAATATTTAATTCAAAAACGTACCTCTCCCTGTCCTTTTAAATAATTATGAATTTATTCACAAAAAAGACACACACATTGTTGTCAAGTGATATAGCTTTTAGTACTGTCACCTAAGAGGTGGATTTATATTTGCTTTGTTGTGTTTTCAGGGTCGACCCCTTACCCCATAATATGTGAAGAACATAGCCCAGACCGTACATTTTCTAATGGTTTTCAGCAGGTGTGACGTCGATATTCCAGGACTAACACAGCTGGCCCAACCACTCAGTTTTAAACAAAACATAATTTAATTACAGACTACTGACTGAAATATCAACAAAAGAGAAATGAATTGAGATTAACTTAACCCATTTAAAAACTTAATTGACTCTATCGCACCTTAAAATAACAGTACAAATAATTGCACGCAAACAACACTTTTTTGAAAAAAGTAAAGTCAAACACAATTTCTAACAGGAGCAATAACAGAGAGAAGGGGGATAAGCATGGAGCCGCTCTTTTAAGTCGACAGCAGCTTCTTTGGATTCACAGTTAATACGTGACCAGCAGTTACAAACAAAACTGGTTGTGCAAATCAAACCAAACCCAATCCTGAACAGACAGAATTGATCACTCCCCTTTCAATGTACAGTGATTTTATAAAAACACTTACGCTGTTTTCAGGCTGATATTTTCAAAACTATCAGGATGTCTCCTGGCAAAACTCCTCTTATAAATGTACAACATAATATTTACAATTGAGTAGCATTATCACAGCTCCACTCTGAAACAAAGTATAATTGTACAACGATGACTCCATTTTAAAAGCAATATGTGTACATTAAACTTCTATAAATATTACATTGAGCATAAACATGCAAATATTCACTCCAATATTCTGACTCAGTCTGCAAAACTACTACCACCGAACACCTCTAAATGTGTCAAGCCAGGTCGCCCGCTCCATTTGCTCATTCCCTAAATCCTGACGTATAGACGAAATATGTGGTCTCCGAATTCTGACTCGCCATTTTTCCCTTAATCACTTTTAGCAATTCTCTCACTTCATACCCAAAACCTCATCCAATTTTACTGAATGTGGTCGATTCATTTGGTGCATCTCTGATGGCAAAAAGTAAAATCCGAATTTCCTTGTCCTCATTACCTGGTTAGTCTTGAGTACATGGCTTTGACATCATTCTTAAAGTCTGATGCCACCTTGTCAGTGCTCCCAGTGATGCTGGCCCATGCGCACTAGAATTGAATTAATTTATTCCGAAGCTGTGCGTATCAAACTTGAATAAGTTTGATGTAAATTTTAACCATGGATCTGCTAGTATCTCTGTGGGTAGTCCAAATTTCGGGAACACATTCAGTAAATCCTCGACAACCCCTTCGTTTGCGATAGGGTGGCTCTGTGGCATAGCGTCCCGGATTCTGTCGGGTGTTTGCCAAATATGAGCAAGTCAGATGAATTGACCATGCTAAATTGCGCATTGTGTTCTTTCTATGCCTTTTAGTCAGGAGTAAATGCAGTGCAATAGGTTTGGGAACGTGAATGAGCCTAGGCAGGTTAGTGTTCAGAGGGTCGGTGTGGGCAGACATGCATTATCCAGACTGTAGATAGTCTTAAAAAAAACATAATGGAGTGGCTTCTGAAAATGTAGTCGGCACAGATATGATTGTTAACAAATAATTACTTCCACTGTTCTTTTTAAGTAGGGATCCTGCACAATCAATTGACACTCCTCTTGGAGACTCCTTAAGAGCATGACTAGGTATTAAAAGTGCAGGTTTTATGCCTGCCTTTGGTGTTGAAATTACTTGACATGTACGTCTGGCAAAACTCAACTGCATATTGTGCAGTCCAGGCCAGCAATTTATATTTTGTATTTTAGGTTAAGTTTGCCACGAAATGACATCAGGGAAGGGGCTACCATTTGTAGTAACGGCAGCTGCTTTCAATATGGACACATTGGCTAATGCCAAGAGCCTGGAAGTAATCCAATATCCCCCAAAAGAGGAGGTGGAGAAAGAGAACTTGCTCCCTTTCCATTTATGCTCGCAACTTGCAGCCATTGTCAGATAATATGGGTCTGGACTAAACAAATTGCTGTCAATGAATGGGAAATGCTGGAGCAAGTTGTTTTGAAGAAGGCAGGATTCAACCGATCGGAGAACCATTTCTACAATCGGGAATACAGACCCGTGGAACGATCAACTGAACAATGACCTGCAAAATTACGTCTGGATGCGGACTCTTCAGGATCAATTCAGGTTGCACTCACCTCACCAAAATGGTGGATTGAGTGTTCAAAGAGTGTTTTCTGTAATTCAATCTGTAATCAGTCAGCGAGAATGTGAAAGGGCATTTGCTGAAACGAGTTGAAGATCACTTGGGTTATACTCTAAATCTTCAGATCTGCAATGATGTCTGTTCAGAAACAATAAACTTGTTCTGTTTCTCTGCTAGTGAATGCTGACTTCCGTTTACTTCGTACCCACTAAATGAATCACAACATTGTTCCCCAGCTCAGGATCATATCCACCGATGGGTGAATAGCCACGAGACTAGGAGCCGTTCAGAAAATGGAAATTGACTTCTCTGAAGATGAATGAGTGACCCTATGTTGAATCAAATTAAATCAAAATCAAATCACCTCCTAATAACACAATGGAAGAATCGAGAGTGGAAGGAAACAGTCCAGAACCTGGGAAATTCACAGATGCGTCAGAGCTGCCAAAAGCTCTGGAAAGGTCCGAGGGAGTTTTAATCGGATGAGATTCCTCTGGACATGACAATCCTTCGTCTGAATGGTTCTGTCATTCAATTAAATATTTCAGCCACCATGATAAATTATTGTGGGTGAAATTGTTGAAGTTGATGTGATTCAATTTAAATGTTTAGGACATGTCACACAGGGCACATAGGCATTTAAATCTGGTGAGCAGTTTACTGGGGATATCTGGTATTATAGCAACAATGTCTCCAGCTTAAAGATAGAATGTCTGTCTTAAAATACGACCTTTCCTGATGGTGTATCAGTTGGTTGCATCCGCGCTAATTGTGGATTAGTCTTCGCATCTCTTGAAGTCTAAGCTAAAGTCCACTTCTCCCTGACGTGTGTCAGAATATTCTGTCTCATGTTGAGGGAAATATAATTCAGGAAGATAAATTGGGAGAATCTATGGAAGTGTTAGAAAACGTGTTTAATATTCGCGATACTGTGATTATGATTTCAGTGACTACATGAGTAATGCAAAGACGCATTAATCCCCTGTGGACATAGCCTTAATATTTCCACGGAATGTTGAATTTGATATCAATGAATCTGGAATGAAATGCATAAGGATGGCAATGAAACTATGGTTCATAAAAAAATGTGTTAAATCTGATTTGGGCTGGCCTACATTCAAAACAAAGCTTCTGGCTCAATTGGCACACATTCGTTGCCTGCAATACCGAGGTCCAATTAAAACACTGGAGACGTTCTGCAAGATCTGCTTCATAAAAATCACTTTATTCATTGGAAATCAACTTCTATTTCATCCATCACTACCAAGCACGCAGCAGCAGATACGTGGGAGCACTTTCCTCTGCAAACTTCTCTCCGAATCAATCAACACCTTATTGGAAACATCTCAACTTTCCTTCGCAGGGAAGAATTCTGGAACAGCCGTGTGAGTCTACTGACAGCACAAGGACTTCAGCAGTTGGCCTTTATGTCTACAGTGCAAATACGGAAAACCAAAAAATGCAGGACTCGTTAGAAACTTGCACGTTTCATTCCATTTGGATAACGTCCACTTCTCTGCCTTCATCTATCTCTTGTCCACAATCTGAAAAATTCGATCCTGTTTGTGAGACACAATGACAGTTTTAAAGTAATGCTCGCCATTTTGATCCGTCTTATCTTTTTAAATGCATTAAAATCCTGTCTCAGTGTCTCCTCCAATACCTCATCCATCACTGATATCTTTCTCACTAGTCTGCAGTTTCTGGAATTTTCTTGCAGCCATTAAGAGATGGAACAATATTCTCTACCCGCCAGCCTTCCAGTTCCTCGCCGTGAATGTGGAGCACACAAACGTCTGTGTGTTAGGCTTTGCAATTACTTTCTGAACTTTCGAAATGTCCTGGGTTACACTTCATCAAGTTCGAAGGTTTTTTCTACATTTACGTTTGGACCTCCGGTATCTCCTGCTCTCCATTTTCAACTCTTTTCAACACATATCTATTTATTTCCCAAGTTCCAACCTTAATGTCTTTCGACCTCGGATTTATTGACGTGGAATTTTTATTTAGAATTTCATGTGAACGTTGTGAAACCAATGACATTTAAAGGTTCATTCAGTCTCTCCACTTACTCATTAGCCCGTTTTGAAACTTGTCAAGACACTACTGAAATTTCGAATAAATCAAATCACCAGATGCCACTCCCCTCCCCAACCTTACTTATTCTAATTTTGGAGACACACCAAGTATTAAAATCCAATATATTCATCGAATATACTTCCACTTCATAAAATTATCTGCCCTCCCAAAGTTTCAGAGGACCCTTTTAAAAAATAGTTATATCCTTTATAATGTCTTCTAGCACATTCCCATCTTACAGTTAGGCTCACATCGTTTTGTTACAGACTCTTGAACAAACGGTTTCGGAGTCGTTTTGCATCAAACTGACAAAAGTAACTTACAGTTTCAGCAGCTAACACAAAAGTCATATCAAACGCTACGTTTACTAAAAAGGGAATGGCGAATAAAAATAGGAACGTCTTGCTAAAACTGTGAGCTGAGCAAAGATATCCTTGAACAGGAGATAAGCCAGAGACGGTTCACTCGCCTGTTTCTGAGAATGGAGGTAGTTTCTAATGAGAATAGTTTGAGTAGGCTGAGTTTGAGCCGATTGGAGTTTTGACGAATAAGAGAGAAATTTTCTGTAATGTTCAAGATCCAGAGTGGTTAGGACAGGATGAAGGCTGGCAAGTTAGAAAATTGAACAGTATAGGCCGTTCTGCGCATCATGGCTGTGCTGACCATTATGCCATTTTAAATTAATACCATCAGCCCACACTTGGCCCATCTATCTATATGCCATTTCAAAACAACTTTGCTCACACCTCTCCTTCGAATACCTCAGTCGGCATCGTCTACCTTCATTGTGAAATAAAAATGACTCGCACATCTCGTTTAAATCTATACACTATCAGCTTAAAATGAAGTAATTGACACTTTCACATTGGAAAGGAGACTCTGACTATCGACACTACGATTGTCTCTCTTAATTTCATTTGCCTTTTCCAGCTTGCCTTCAGCCTCCAACACTCTTGCAAAAACAATCGAAGGCTGTCTAACGATTCGTTACACCTTTCACACTCTCATCCACACAATCTCTCGCAAACCAGTTTTGTACCATCTCCAAATTCTCCTCATCCTTCCTGTCGTATGGAAATGAGAACTGCACATCTTAAACCATATGTGGTTAAACTGAAGTTTTATACTATTATACCTCAGCCTGAAAACTTCTTAATCAGTGCCATGAAAGAGCTGTTTGCTTTATTTACTACATTTTTCATCACAAACTCACAGATAAGGTCATGATGCTGCCAGCGTAAACATGTGATAAAGGGCGTCCTCTACTGAGAAGGACTACGCATACACAGGATCTGTTCAGATGAGAAAGAATGTGATGGACACAAAAAGGTGCTGAAGGACACGCACATAACAACAGTGCACGAAGCTCAACTCATTGATCGGCAGTTCAGACGAGCCACAGCGAGAAACTGTAATGACCTCCACAGCAGACCGTCAAGGGTTGGAACTGACGGTATCCCCTTCATTTTCCTGAACTTCCTGGGAGCGAGAAAATATGCCATTTTCCTCTCGGCCTGCAACTCATTATCGATAAGGCTTTCCCTATGCCTCCACTTCTCACCTTTAAGCAATTATAACGCTGCTAAAAAAAACTGGGGATTCAAAAAGAATTGTTTTCAAGATACCTTCTACATAGCCAGATAGGGTCACCCACGGGGAACCGTTGCCTGACAGGATGAGATGTGCAGGAGTGTTGGCTTTGCGTATCTTTCGAAGGCAATAGCATTCCCCGACGCGAGAATCCCTTGAGATGAGTGTGCGTATGGATCTCTGAAAAACTGGATGAAAAGTTTTGATCGATCTGTTTAGTGCATGGGTCTGTATCTTGACCGGATCGACCAGCAGTTGCCTGACCTGATCCTGGTTGTTCATTGTCTGTGCGCTTCCTCGCAGTAATCCGTTTTATTTTGAATGATCATGGTTCCTACTATATCTGCAGGTTTGATGATAATGCTGTGACTAGGTTTGAGAGCAGGAGTGGTGTTGCATTGTCACTGGGTGACGTTTGGCTCTACCTTGTAAGTGAAGCTGGTGAATCTGGTGTTCACATATTACGCGAAATTTTGTGCAGACATGTCAAGCCATGGCAGCAGCCCTCCAGAGGGGTTCAAATCGACTATTTCTTTGCACGCTCCTGCATGGATCTGTGTGATGCATGTTCTGGTTCACCGGGTGGCTCATTCGATCGGTGCTGACAACTTCGAAGAATTCCTGGAGTCAAATTCATCGGATGAATTCATTCCTGTCTCCCGCAAGAACAACGGTTTTCATTTTGGTGGTGGACCAGAAATTGAGCCCTCAGCTGGGAACTTCAGTGTCTTCCAGTTGAAAGGTGTGGTCGATTTTGGTGCAGTTTTCAGCTTTGGTGCCAGTGGGGTCAATGGATACTGCTCGTGAAGTCAAGCAGATACTATGAAAACAGCTGAATGGACACCAAGCAATAATCCACAGATCGTGACGTTACTTCCAAGTCATAGGACATGGAGCATAGAACATTTCAGCGCAGTGCAGTGCCTCCAGCCATCGATGTTGCGTCGACCAGTGAACCAAAACGAAATCAATCTAATCTGCAATATTCCATTCTTGTCCATGCCTATAAAAATACCATTTAAATACTCTTCATTTTGGCGAGTCTACTACTGTTGCAGGCAATGTGTTCCATTCCTCTCCTACTCTTTGAGAAAATAAATTACCTCTGACATCTGCTGCCATACGTATGTCGCTCCTCGATTCAAAGCTATATCACGTCCTTCCGACCATCGCCATCCGATGAAAAATGCTCTTACAGTCCAACCTAGCTACCCCTCTAATTATCGGATCTGTCACAATTAAGCCGCCTCTCGCCCTTCTTCTCGAACGAAAACAGCCTCACGTCCCTCAGCCTTTCCTGGTAAGACCTTCCCTCCATAAGAGGCAACATTTTAGTGAATGACCTCTGATCCTTTTCCAAAGCTTACACATCCGTCCCATAATGTGTTGGCCAGAACTGTATGCAATACCCCAAATGTGGTCACTCCAGAGTGGAGAGTCGGACACTTTATCGATCAGTGACATTCAGCCTCGGATCTTCAAATGACAATCCTTCAAGGGGGACTTCTGTTCATGCAACAATGCACAGTGGCTGAGCAGAGGCTGATAGCCTATATAAACCAATGGCTTCAATCGAGTCTTCGCGTTCCTGGCATACGAGAGATTATTCGACAACACTATACACACTCTCTCACGCACACCCAAGCACAAATATATACAAACTCCAACATACCTACGAAGACCCGCTCTCATACGCATGCTTTCTCTCATACACATTATAGCAAACGTTTACAGTGTCATGCACCTGAAAAGATCAGTTGAACAAACCTAGATTGCATTTCAATCTTTGATATTTTAGAATGGGTGACAGTTCCGATTCATTAATATGTAAATTGCAGAACTCCTTTATAGTTACATTCTCGAGATCTCTTCCGAAGGTTTACCAAAAAAAAGCGTTTAATCTAATCTCAGACAATGCATTAGAGTCTACCTGTCTCCCAAACTTGATTCAGACTGCTTTATTTCTATCGTAGGAATGTATGAAAAAATAAAATTCATGGATTGACTGCGTTGATCGTCTATAGCTTATGCGCTTTTTGAACAATTAGAATAAATTTGCAAACATAATTCTGTGAATGCCAATTCACCTAACAGACCTATATGTATGCATGTGCATGAGAGAAAGAGGTAGTGGCTGTTTGATTAATTCTGTCGAGCTTTTCTTTTTAAAACGTTTTATAAAAATAATATTGAGGGCAGTGCAGATGATGTGTTTTACCTCGACTTCATGAAGGTCTTTGATAAGTTCCCAAATGGAATGATTGTCCGAAAGGGAGGAGCCCATGGGATCCAAGGCGATTCGGTAAATTGCATCCAAAACTGCTGTTTGATATGCTTTCACCAACGGTGTTCCACAGGGATCTGTGCATTAGCCATTGATATTTACTCTGTACCATAGTAACTTGGACGTGAAACCTGAAACTACAATTAGTATATTTGCAGATAACATGAAAATTGGGGTTGTTGGGTAAATGTGTGGATTTGCATTTTGGTACAGCAAACGAGAGCAGACTTTATACATTTAAAGTTAAGGCCTTTCGCTGTGCTGTAGGACAGAGGAACTTCAGCCACATAATTCTTTGACCTTTGCATCTCGTAGAGATAGGATGACTAAAAAGTGTCTTGGCACACTTGTCTTCAGTACTTTGAGTACAAGATTCAGGAAGTCAAATTGAGTGTTTCCAGGAGTGTAGTGAGGCGTGTTCTGGAAATTTTTGTCCAGTTTTATTCACCCAGTTATTTGACGGATATCATTAATATTCACAATTTTCAGCTCTCTATGCTGGGCATGGAAATTTCCACTTATAATGAAAGACTGTAGAGGCTTAGACGCTTCTCATTTGTGCCTGGAGGTTGAGAGGCGACCTCATAGGAGCCTTGTAAAATAATGAGGGCTATAGATACAGGAAATGGTAGTTTTATTTTCCCGAAGATGAGAACGTTTCGAGACCAGAAGCCGTATATTTCAGTTGAGAGGAGAGAGACCTATATAAAAAGACGTGGGAAATGTTTGAATGTGTATTGCCCCCAGAAGGAGCAGCTGGGAGGAGCTCAAATTTCGATTATTATTGGCTTCATCCAAAGGGTCAGTTCGCGTGTTGTATGACTATGACTAAGAATAAAATGGATTTTTGATCAATCTCGAGACAAAGCAAGGGAACGAATCGCCAATTAACTTGACGACAGATGTGTGTAAGTTGTTGGAAGAGATTCTGTGTTCAGGACTTACACACATCTGAATAGGGAAGAATTGGTTATGGATAGTCAGCACGGCTTTATTAATGCAAATTCGTGTCTCACAAACTTGATTGAGTTTATTTAAGACGTGACCGAGAAGATTGATTAATGCACTGCACTGACGTCTCTAGTGACTTCAGCAAGGCCTTTGACAGGGCTTAGCATAGAACACAGGTAAGCAAGTTAATGTTAGATAGGATCAGGAAGATGTAGACAACTGGATACAGAATTGTCTTCATTATAGGAGAAGGACAGTGGATGTTCAGTGCTGTTGTTCAGACTGGAGGCTTGTGACAAGCGTTATAGAGTAATGGTCTGCTCTGTTTCCACTGTTGTGTATCATGTACAGGAATAATTTTCGTGAAAGGGTAGGAGGCACCACTAATAATTTTGTGGCTACCAAAAATTAATGGGCAGTGAGCACAGTTTACAAAGGGGATCTTGATCAACCGTACCATTCGGCCACGGACAGAATATGGAGTTTAATTCAGGTGTTCGATGCTGTTAAGACAAACCAGGAAGGACCAAAATAGTTAATGGTAGTGCCTGGGCAACGTTGTCGAATGGAGAGAGAATGCAAGGGTGCATTTGCAATTTACCTTGGAACTGATGTCACACGTGGATAGTGAAGTGAAAGCGGTATTTGGCACGCATAACTTCATTGCTCAAAGTGTTGAGTTCATGGAGATATTTCTAATATTATCCTGAATAGATCACTTTGGCAAATAGGCCTACAGGTTGCCATTATAATGGTTTATAAATCGATGCAGGACATACGTGAAGAGACTAGTCAAGGATAGGCCAGTCCAAAAAAACTGGTAAAACCTTGAATAAGAAAGCACAGATGTAAAGAGAGGGTTGACGTGCAATATATTCCACAGAGCAAAGTCCGTATATGGAATGAGCTGCTCGGCGAAATGTTAAAAAAAAACAATTACAAGATGTAAAAGACATTTGAACAGGTGCACAGAGAGGAGAACGTTCGATGGGATGTGAGCCAAACGCAGGAAAATGCGACTCGTTCAGTTTACTAAACTTGGTCAGCATGGGCAAGTGAGGCCGAACGATCTTTTTCACTAAATCATGGCTCCATACCTTCAGTTACTGGAGGCGGAGTCTACTGAGATAAGGTATGTTTTAAAAACTGAACCTAGTTACAGAGACAGGGACAGTCGTCTAGATTGGAACATTAATCAAATACATAGAGGGATTCTTGAGCAGGAGGGGTTTACAGAGATATGAACTGTTACAGGAGTTCGAATAATTAATACACTGGTCCACAAGACGTGGCATCGATACTGTGCTGGAGAGAGAACACAGAACAGAAAGACTCCACGTTGCCACCCTCTCGTAGCAGGTCTGCTTTTACCTCTGTTGTACTGATCCTCCCAAAGCGAATATAAGCTTGGATTGATAACTGAATTACTGTCTTTGCACAACAAAACGTAACGTAAGTTTGGTGAAATGAGCTTTGGAAATTTCTGTATTCCCCCCCCCCCCCCACCAGCCACTTCCCAACAAATAGCATCTATGGCATGTCATGTACCCCATGTTTTGGAGACCAAACTTTGTCCTCTCCTCTGAGTACTGAGAGTGAATTTACCTGCTGCACGATTTTGTTTCAAAAAAGCCTGCAGACCTCCCCACCCGTTCGATGAAGCCAAACATACCAGATATCTTGTTGATCACTCTACCAGCCTGCACAAGCATCTTAGTGTACAATGGGACTAAACTTCCAGATCCCTCTGTTCATCAACTTTTCCCATGCCTCGTCCGTTTACAGAATGGTTTTCTCCAGAATTATACTTCCCAAAATGCATCACCTCACATTTGCCCGAATTGAACTCCATCGGCTACTTCTCTGCCAAACTCTCCAGTCTATCTAAATTCTCCTGTATGCTTTGACAATCTGCCGTGCTTCTGTTACGCTACCGATGCTCGTGTCATCTTCAAACATGTTGACCATGCCAACAGTGCCATTTTCAAGATGATTTATGTGTACCACAATGAACAGTGGTCCCAGCATTGATCCCGGTGGAACATCACTGGTCATCTTTCTCCATTTCACGAAGCACTCTTCAACTAATACTCGCTGTCTCCTGTTGCTCAAGCAGTTGTTTATCCACCTATCTAGAATACACTTCACACCGTGTGTCTTCACTTTCTCAATTAGCTTACCCTGGGAAACCTGATCAAACGCCTTACTGAAGTCCATTGCATCCACAGCCATTTTTTGTTCTCTCAAATTGCTCACTTCCTCAAAGAACTCTATTAAGTTGGTAAGGTAAGATCTTTCTCGCACAATTACATTGTGTCTATCGCTGATACACCCAGTATTTTGCAAATTTAAACATATATTATCCCTCAGTACCTGTTCCAGCAACTTTCCCGTGACTGACATCGGGCTCACTGCTCTGTAGTTAACTGGAATATACCCTACTATCTTTCTTGCACAGCGGGGCCACATGAACAACTTGCCCATCTTCCAGTTCTTCATCTGTGTTCAAGGATGCTCCAAAATATTTGTCAGGCACACAGCTATTACTCGCTATACACCCCCAGTTACATGGGATAGATCACATCCCGTCCAGGCGATGTGCCGAAGTTAATATCTTTTCACCGACTCAGCTCATCGTCCCTGCAAATGACAACGTGATCCAGACGTATCAACCTTTTATCGCTAATCTCAACTTTCATGATGTCCCCTGACTCAGTGAACACTGATGCAAAGTAATCATTGAGAAATTCAACCATTGTCTCAAGTTCAACACAAAACCTTCCTTCCTTATCCTTTAGTGGACCAACACTTTTTCTCATGAACCTCTTGATTCATAAAGATAAATAAAAGGCCTTGAGATTCTCCTTATTTCTGCTTTACAAAGTTATTTAATGGCTCATTTTCACCCGCTTTAATCCTCAGTTCACATTGAACCAATTCGGCCGATATACCTCCAAGACCCATTTTGTTCTTAGCTGTCTGGTCCTTGCATACGTGTCCCTGTTCTTCTTGGCTCGTCGCACGATTTCTCCTGTCATTCACTTTTCATGAATCTTGCCTCTCCTATCACTTTTGGTCAAACTATATTTGAACGCCTCCCACATATCAAATGTGGACTTCCCTTCAAATAGCTGCTCCTAATTCACATTTCGAAACGCCTGCCTAATTTTGATGCAATTGGCCTTCGCCCTGTTTAGTACTCATTCCATGGGACCACTGTCAACTTGCTGTACGTGTATTCTAAAACTGACAGAATTGTAGCCGCTATTCCAGAAGAAATTGTACGAACTGGCCTGGCTCATTCCTCAAGACAAGGCCCAATAAGGCCCCTTCCCTCATTGGACAATTGACATTCTGCTCTCGAAAAATGTACTGTACGCTCTTTTTAAATTTTGTCCATTCCAGAAAACTGACTTAAATGTATCCCAGTCAAAGTTGGAAACTTTTAAATCTGTCCTGTAATACTGCCTCAACGATGTTACTGCATCCTTCTTTTTTCTCTGCACTACTCATATTGCCTCACTGTTCAAGCCCTTCATTGTGCCCTCATCTTTCACAGCCTTGATATTATCCTGGATCAGCAATGCAACTTCTCCACCCATTTTATTTCCCTCTCTGTCCTCTCTGGATCCTGGAAAATCACGTTGCCAATCATGCTTCCTTCAAACAAGTCTCTGTGATCGCGATAACGTCATACACGCAGATTCCAATCCAAAGGGTAAGTTCATCCGCATTGCTGACAATACGCATTTCATTAAAGTGTATGCACTTCAGACCAACAGTTCGTTTCCATTCATCTACTCTCTGCCTACCCTTCTGTTCAGTAATGTTATCTTTATATGATCCTAACTATCTCTCGTTTCCACCACACAGTCGAATTGAGTTCTGTTCTGATTCCATGTTGTACCATTGTTCAATGTCTGTAAAGAAACACCTGGGAACTATAGAACGAAGGCCAAGATCTGTCCTGAATACCTTGCTTGAGAACATTCCAAGGAAAAAGATATGCATGCATTTGGAAAACAGGGTTTGACTACGAGTATGGTTTTGTGAGTGAGACGTCATGACTAGCAAATGCGTTAGATTTGTTTAATGGAAGTGACTAGGAAAGTTGACGAGGTCTGGTCGGCAAAAAAAACTATACAGATTTCAGTCAGTGTTTTGCTATGTCTCCACGTGATAGGCTGCTCTGGAAGGTTAGATCGCATGGAATGCAGGATGAACCGGCAAGTTGGATACAAGATTGGTTGATGACAAGGAGCAGAGTGCAATATTGGAAGGGGTGGAGGCCTGTGACTCTTGTAGTTCCTCAGAGTTCGGTGTTGGGGCCAGTGCTGTTTGATGTCGATATCAATGATTCTGGTGAAAATGTGCAAGGTATGATTAGCAAGTTTACAGATGATACTAAAATATGCAGTATTGTGGACAGTGAGGAAGGTTCTCAGTAATTGCAGCAGGAACTTGCCCAGATCTAAAGGTTTCCTCTGAAATAGGCAATAGGGTTTAATATACATAAGTGTGAGGTGTTGCATTTTGGAAGTAGTTTCAAACCAAAGTAGAAGTTTGATGGTGAATGGCAGGGAGTTAATTAGGGTAGTGGAACTGAAGGACCTTGGTGTTCTGTCTCACATTTCTCTGAAAGTGGATTCAAAGGGAGAATGGCCGGTGATGAACGCTTTTGGCACTCTGTCCTTCATCTGGCATTGCATTTAGTAAAGAAGATGGGAAGTGATTTTTCAGTTGTGCAATACGTTGGTGAGATCACACTTGGAATACCAGAACGAGTGCAGAAGAAATGTGGCTCGGAATCAGTGGTTGACTTATGCACAGACGTTGGACAATTTAGAGCATAGGGAAATGAGGCAGGCCTTATTCAGATGCATAAGATCATGACAGAAGTGCATTGGGCGTATGCAGTCAGACATTTTTCTAGCACTGGGGAATGGAGGACGAGTGGGCAGCATTTGAAGGGTAGAGAGAAAAGAATAAAAGGGGACCTGCGGAGGAACATATTTACACAGTGGGGGGTATGCTTCTGGACTGAGTTGCAAGCTGAAGTGGTTGAAGCAGCTGCATTCACAGTATTTAAATGGCATTTGAGTGAACACTTAGCTAGGTCTAGACCAGCTTGGACTAAAGGCTCCATCTATGACCTGTAGGTCTCTAAAACGCTAAGATTATGTACTCCAGGTACAGTCTCACGAAGACCCCATGCAGCTGTAGTACCTTTTCCTTACCTTTGCACTATTACCTTTATAATATTTGCCAACATTTCAACTTTCTGTCTGTTCAGCTGGTACAGTAATAGCCGCCAGTGGGCTGAATGACCTCCTCCTATCCGTCCGTACGAGGCACATTTGGTGCATAAATGCTTCTTTCAATCATTGAGCAGCAGTGTCAATGCACTGAATGATGTTTCAATATTCTGAAAAAATATATAACAGGTCTCTTAAACTAGTAGCAGGATTACACAAAGTCAAAGAACAAAGTTTGTGCGAAGATTTGCAGCTCGGGTGCTTGTTGCAGTGGTTATGTTCGCTGAGCTGGAAGTTTTTGTTGCAAACGTTTCGTCCCCTGGCTAGGAGACATCATCACTGCTCTGGAGCCTCCTGCGAAGTGCTTCTTTGATGTTTCTTCCGGCATTTATAGTGTATAAATGCCGGAAGAACCATCAAAGAAGCGCTTTGCAGGAGGCTCCAGAGCACTGATGATGTCTCCTAGCCAGGGGACGAAACGTTTGCAACAAAATCTTCCAGCTCGGCGAACAGAACCACTACAGTCAAAGAACAATAAATAATGTTATCTCTCGAAAATTCCAGAAATTGGCACATATTCCGTAAATCCTTTCCTATTCATATAATGACCTAGATATATTGTGAAATTTTAAAA
Source organism: Hemiscyllium ocellatum (assembly GCF_020745735.1). Lineage (NCBI taxonomy): Eukaryota > Metazoa > Chordata > Chondrichthyes > Orectolobiformes > Hemiscylliidae > Hemiscyllium > Hemiscyllium ocellatum. Next base: position 405,928 of record NW_026867607.1, read on the forward strand.
TGATCCCAGTTGCCATTACCTCCTCTGTCAACTGACATCATATATGTCCCATTCTCTGCATGATAAAAGTTGTCCTAAAGATCACTTTTAAAGCATTCCCCTCCATATCTGTACTTGCCCTTCCCAGCAAAAAGACCATGTTTGTGGCCCACCTCATTGCCCTTCGTGGAATTATAAAAGTCTACAGCTATCAACACTCTAGGTAAAACAGCCCCATCATGTTCAGATTCTCCCAAGAGCACAAACCCTTCAACTCTGGCAAAATGCTTTTCTGTACCTTTCCGAATTCCACATCTTTCCTATAGGAAGCAGAGCGTAAATGCACACAATGTTACAAAAGTGTCCTAACCAGTGTACTGTGCAGTCACTTTGTTCAGCAAGTAAATTATTTTATCCTTGCTTTATTTTCCAAATGGTTTGAAACCTACACAATCTTGCATATCCCTGGCACTACTCCCATACATAAGGATGAAAGTCTAAAAATCCATGGGAGTGCTTATGTTTGGTCGTTTAGCAACAGACATCCATTTTATCCAGACTGCGAAAATGTTCTCAACTATTGCGAGATGAAAGTGAAGTGATAATTACGTTAGTTGAAAATGTTTGTTCAGTGCCTGTGAATAATGTCAGTCTCACTGGATTCTCGTTTTCCCAGTGGATATTTTCCATATTTTAATAATAAACTGATACCATTCAATGAGTGATCCCACAGTCAGAGTGGGGCCGTCACCAACACCATCAACAGCTCCAGAGAAAGGGAGAGGAGAGTTCAGAGTCTGAGAACAAGAAATTTGAATGTACAGAAAATGAATCAAAGTCTGAGAACGATCGATTGCAATGTTCTAACAATTGCCAAAGGTTTATCTGCGGCTGTTTGGTATCTTTCGACATATTATAACCAATGGCCATTATCACAGCGGATCAAAATTTCACTTTTAATTGTTCAACATTTTTATTACCCTATCCTGGCTATCGTTGGTATCCCTGGTAAGTCTCGCTACCCATTATTTTTTTCTATTAACCATGTTAAACTGTATTACTGTTTTTTTTAAATAAATTTACTTAACATTCGTTTCCACTGATGTTATTGTTGAGACTTCGAGTCCACTTATTCAGTCTAAAAAACACTACTAACCACATCTGTGAAATTGTTCATCCACATTCTCCATCTTTGCTTCTGACACTGTCCCTCGTGTTTATGTGCTGACCGTTAGCATTCTATCTTTGAATCATGATTCATTGCACCCCTGTTCTTGTTATGTAAATATTTGTAGCCTGAAGGTCACTATCTTCTGTTTTGTTTGCAAACTCGATTTCCTTCCCTGACTCCATCCCATGCCTCAGCAACATCTGCGGCTGAGATGAGTTCCAGATGTGATGATCCTTTTAACCATGAGCTGATTGCTGAAATCATATCCTGACCATTCATAATTTTAACAACTGACACTTCCAGGATATATTTTACTCGCTCATCCCATCTGCTACTTGAACCTGGAGCAATGAAATACAGTCTGAATGTAACCAATAACATGCTGATGACACTCCTAACATCAAAACTGAAGATGCAATTGTGAGTCAATATTCCACGTAATGTTTCTGAACTGACACAAAACTCCCATCCATCCATCATTCCTCTGCGTACTGAAACAGATTGTTATTGCGTTTGGCAAAGAGTTTCTGTTCGTATTCACAAGCACATAATCACATCTGTCAGTGAAATATCCCTCAGTCTCGGCTTGGACAAATCAAGTCTGCACTGCACAACATGACTGATAGTTGCCCATGGCAAATGCAGCAAAATATATCTGAAAGCAGATAGGGCGCGTATAAACGTCACAAGTGCAGCAATAGTACCTCTGTAACCTCAATATCAGCAGCAGTTTTTGACGCACAAGATAAACAAAAGAACGTTTCAAACTCATCAGCTGTTTCTCCAAAATTAGTTAATCAGTCTGGGACAATATTCAAAGTAGGCTCTGATCAATATTATTCAGAGAATCTTAGATTGCGAAGTAGTTATGGTTCCAAAAACCTTTAAACGCAGTAGACGAAAAGATTCAAATGAGTTTCCGACGGAAAGGACGATCATTATCCTTTCTCTTATCAAAACAAAAAGGACTGAACATAGCGGTTAGCAGAAATTGGAATGTGGTTTGAATGAACACACTGAGACAAAATTTGTTAGCTAAAAAAAAACATGAGATGTAACCACGTAACTCTTTTGAGACTGAACAAAACTCAAGTTCTTGAGAAAAGTAAAAAGTTTTCTGAAGTAGTGAGTGAGAATACATTCATTGACAGTTAAGAGGGTGCAAGTACACTTACCAAATGCTACTTAAATATAGCATTCATTGTGGAAACCTCAAAAAGAAAGATAAAAAAGTCTGGGAAAATATTATGAAGGACTGGGGTGCCCACAAGTATGTATCTCAATGATGAGTGAGTTCACAATGCGGAAGATGGCATACCAGAGAGGCAATTCCAGAGAGCTAAGTTTTTATTGCTGACCAACACTAATCAAAGTGGCTGACAAACGAACAGTCATTCCCTTAAGCATTTTTATGTCAATTCGTTGCGACCTGTTAGCTGTCGAGTTGACATGGAACGTTACGTTATATTGTTAATGATTGCAATTCCTTGGCAATTGGCTCCAACGATTTTCTCCACCTCAGATGCATTGGTGTAGATAGTGGTGCGTTCGAGTCCTTGCTTCCTGAAATATATGATGAGCCCTTCAGTTTAGGTGACACTGAGGTAATGATTATTAGATTTGCATAACATCGCAAAGCACATCTTTTTTTTTCTGTAGCAGTATTATTTGATATCCAGCCTAAAAATAACTTGTAGATGAAGGTCGAACGGAGCTTGGCCACATTCATGCGGATCCACGGACTATAATAACGGGCTGAGTGCATAATGTTTTGAGGCACCGACATGGAGGCCTATCGTGGAAGATATCCTTTTGTCTCATTTCACTACTTATGGCCTGTGGGTCAAGAACTGAGGATTCCAATTGCAGGTGGAATAGCCACTACCTAGGTCTGAGAGCGATGAGATCAGCTTGGTTAGAAACATAGAGTTGTAAGGCAGTTCTGTAGTCACATTGTAGAAGCCTGATGTAGTTCATATGGATGTTCAGATATTCCAGTGAGTAGTGTTGAGCTAGAAAGATGGTATGTAACGTGAACCTATTGGGTAGGTCGACAAATTGCAAGAGATCAACTCAGGCTGGAGGCATAATTATGAAGGTGACAGCCACAGCGTTGTAGTCATTGAGACATCTTGTATTTGATTTGTGTGATACCCGGATTATGTTGGCCTACTAAAAGCAGGCGGGGACTTTAGATTGTAGCAACTACAGGTTAAAGATGTTAGCCAGTACTCCCACCAGCTGATCCACACAGTGCCGGAGGATCCATTTGGGCCATTCACTTTCCTTGAGTTCACTCATAAAAAGGCTGGTCGGATGTATGTGATGTTGACTGAGAGAGTACGTGCACGATGGCTTTCAGGCAGGCGACAAATTTGCAATGACCTGCTGTATCAATCAAGCAGACAATGCAATGATTCAGTGTTTAGCACTGTTACCTTATTGAGGCAGGGATCTATGTTCCATTCCAGCTCCGGGCAACTGTCTACGAGGCCTTTGCGCAATCTGTCTGTGTCTGTGTGGGTTTTCTCTGGGTGCTCCACTTTCCTCCCACTAATCCAATTTTGTGCAGTTTAGGTGAATTGGACATAATAAATTTCACATACTGTTCATGGACGTAATGGGTAGGTGCATTAGTGAGGGGTTAGTCAAGTCGAATAGCGTCATGGAATGGATCCAGGTAGGTTAATCTTTGCAGGGTCGGTGTGGACTTGTTAAGCCAAATGGCTTGTTTCCACACTGCTGGGGTTCTATAACAATATGCGCCCGCTGGGAGATGGGGATGTATGGTGTGAAAAATTGTGTTTGGCTTCATTTATTCTTAGCCATTTGAAAGCGACAGATGTCCACGTGGTTAACTTGGTTCTCAAACGTCGTCCAGTATTGTCTCTTCGTATCTTTAATGGCCTTATCGAAGCTGTATCTGGATTTATTCCTAAGGTCCGAGTCGTCAGCATTGAATAAACACATTTGGCCTTGTGTAGTTACTGGTTCATCCATGATTTCCGGCTGGCGCATATACTGATTGCTCTCGTTGGTGATCTCTCCACATTTGCTGATGATGGTGGCATACTCCTTCAGATGAGCCACTGAATGTTTGAATATCTGTTTTTCAAAAACTCAAGAGGGTGAGGGGGCAGAGCTGAGTGTGCTGGTCAAGGAGAAGATGGGAAAAACTGAATGGCCTGAAGATGGATTCATTAGCTGTACCAGATATGTTACATCTCAGAGGTCTAAGGAAGATAACCGAAGAGATAATAGACACCCTAATGGTGATGTTTCAGGAACCATGAGGATGAGAGAGACTCTGAGTGCAATGGAATAAATGCTAATGCAACACACATGTTTCAAAACTGGCTAAGGCAAAAGACCGAAAATTATAACCGTTTAGCCGAACCTCGGTCATGGGTAACATCTTGGAATCCATTGTGTTCGATGAGAGTTTTGCATACTAGGCTGTGGGTGGTAAAATAGAGAAAAGTCAGTAACGTTTCGTTCAGAGGCAGTGCTGCCTTAAGAAACGGCAAGAATTATTTGAGGAATTAAGGAGCAATCATACAAACGAGAGTCCATGCATGTTAACTACGTGGACATAAAGAAGGCCTTTGACAAGATGCTGCATGGGAGACTATCGAGTAGGAAAAATGTCTGAACAGAGTCTTGGCTGTCTGACAGAAAACTGAGGAGTGAAGAGGAAAAGTGCGTTCTCAGCACAGATGTTGAAGACAAGTGTTCGCCCACAAAGCTCAGGTTCGGATCTAAAACATTTTACTGTCTGCATTAGCGATCTACATGAAGGAACTGTGCGTTCAGGTTAAGGCTGCAGATGGGACAAAACAAGTAGAGGGCCAGTTCGTATTGTGGGGGCGGGGAGGGTGCAGAAGGATTTGTATAGGGGAGTAGAGAAGTGTGAGGTCATGAACTTTAGTTCGAAGAAGAGAGGTATGAACTCTTTTCTAAATACGGAGACATTTCCGAAGTCTGAAATGCTTAGAGACTTGAGTTATTTTCCAGGATTTGTTCAAGGTACACTTGCAGAATAAGTTGGTATTTAGGGTGATAAATGCAATTATTACATTTATTTTTGAGAGGAATTGCATATGAAAGAAGGGGTGTACGTCTGAGCCTGTGTAACTCTTGTCTGACGACAAGTGGAACATTGTGTGCAGATTTGGGGCCCATGCCGCAAGAACAATTTGTTGGCACTGGGGCGTCTTCAAGGGAGCTTCACGAGAATGAACCCAGTAAAGAAAAGCTTAACAAATTAGGAATGTTTGTTAACGATACAGTATTTATACTCAATGGTATTTAGAAGTATTAGAGATTGAGGATATGGTTAAGAAAAAGAAAGAAGCATATGTCAGGTATAGACAGGATAGATCGAGTGAATCCTTAGAAGATTATAAAGGAAGTAGGAGAAGACTTACGAGGGAAATCATGAGGGTAAAAAAGGGACATGAGATAACTTTGGCAAATAGAATAAAGGAGAATCCAAAGTGCTTTAATAGATATATTAAGGACAAAATTGTGACTAGGGAGAGAATATGGCCCCTCATAGATCGGCAAGGCGGCCTTTGTGTCGAGCCACAGATATTGAGGGAGATACAAAATGAATATTTTGCATCAGTATTGACTGTGGAAAAGGATTTGGAAGGTTCAGATTGGAGGGAAATAGATGGTGACATCGTGCAAAATGCCCAGATTACGGACGTTTGCTGAGAGATTTGTATCATCGATAGTCACAGGTGCAGTGCCGGAAGACTGAAGGTGGGCAAATGTAGTGCCACTGTTTAAGAAGGGCGGTAAAGACAAGCCAGTGAACCATAGACCGGTGAACCTGACCTCGGTGGTGTGCAGGTTGTTGGAGGAAACCGTGAAGGACAGGATGTACATGCATTTGGAAAGGCAAGGACTGATTAAGGATAGTCATCATGGCTTTGTGCGTGGGCAATCACGTCTCACAAATTTAATTGAGTTTGTTTTTTAATGAAGTAACAAAGAGAATTGATTAGGGCGGATCAGTAGACGTGATCTATGTTTACTTCAGTCTGGCGTTCGACAAGGTTCCCCATGGGAGACTGATTATCAAGGTTAGATCTCATGGAATACCGGAAGAGCTAGCCATTTGGCTACAGAACGGGCTCAAAGGTAGTAGACAGAGGGCGGTGGTGGAAGGTTGTTTTTCAGACTGGAGGCCTGTGACCAGTGGAGTTCCACAAAGATCGGTACTGTGCTCTCTTCTTTTTGCCATTTACATAAATGATTTGGAAGAGAAAATAAGCGGTGCAGTTTGTAGGTTTGCAGATGACACCAAAATTTGTGGTGTAGTAGACAGCGAAGAGGGTTATCTCAGAATACAACAGGATCTGGACTAGATGAGACAATGGGTTGAGAAGTGGCAGATGGAGTTTCAATCAGATAAATGCGAGGTGCTGCATTTTGGGAAAGCCAATCTTCGCAGGACTTTTACACTAAATGGTAACATCCTAGCGAGTGTTGCTGACGAAAGAGACCTTGGAGTGCAGGTTCATAACTCCTTGAAAGTGCTGTCTCAGTTAGATAGGAAAGTGAAGAAGGCGTTTGGTATACTTTCCGCAATTGGTCAGAGTATTGAGTACAGGTGCTGTAGGTCATGTTGCGGAGTACAGGACATTGGTTAGACCACTGTTGAAATATTGTGTGCAATTCTGGTCTCCTTCCTATCGGAAAGATGTTGTGAAACTTGAAAGGGTTCAGAAAAGATATAAAAGGCTGTTGCCTGAGTTGGAGGATTTGAGCTATAGGGAGAGGCTGCACAGGCTGGGCCTGTTGTCCCTGGTGCATCTGAGGCTGAGGATGACCTTATCGACGTTTAAAAATTATGAGGGGCATAGATCGGATAAATAGGCTCAGTTATTTCCCTGGAATCGGTGAGTCCAGAAGTAGAGGACATAGGTTTAGGATGAGAGGGTAAAAATATAAAAGAAACCTAAGAGGTAACATTTTCATTCAGAGGGTGGTGCGTGTAAGGAAAGAGCTGAAAGAGGAGGTTTTGGAGGCTGGTACAATTGCGACATTTCAGAGGCATTCCGATGGTTCTTTGAATAGGAAGGGTTTGGAGGGATATGGGCCGGATGCTGGCAGGTGTGATAAGATTGAAATGGGATATCTGGTCGGCATGGACGGAGGGTCTGTTTGCATGCTGTCCAACTCTATGACTCTATGACAAGAAGTTTTAGTGATCTCTAACTGAAACGTACAAAGCACTGAGTAACCTGGAGAGATTGGCTATTGAGAATAATTTTCCATTGGTAGGAGAATCTAGGATACGAGGGGACAGCGTCCAGAATAAAGAGGGGACCTTTTTATAATGGAGATAGGGATAAACTTCTTCAGTCAGGGATTGATGAATCTATGAAAGTCATTGCTACGTAAGTTTCTGGAAGCCAGGTCGTTGGGGAAACTGAAGACTGAGATAGTTCGGTTCTTGATTGTCAAGGGAATGAGTCTTATGGCGAGAAAGCGGGACAATGGAGCTGAGAAACTTGTCAGCCAAGATTTAATGGCGGAGTGGACTCGATGGGCTGAATTGGTTAATTTCTGTTTCAATATCTTATTTTCTTATGGTGTTATGGACCAATCTGAAGCTTCCAAGCCATCCTGCAGAAACTATTTCACTGCCTTAGACCAGCACTGTACCAGTTTCAGCAGTGGATCCTCAAAGTTAAAGGTTTGCTTGTAAGCAGGGAGGGGAAACACAGCATTGCAATCTGATTTTCCAAGCAGTGGATAGGGTTTGGAGCAAAGCTCAAGGATGTTCAGCCTCCTTGTGGGAGATGGGACGTGTTGGTGGTATTTTGGTAGTACCCTCTTGGGATTGACCTGTTTGAAGTCGACACCAAGGATGATTAAATCCTCGGGATATTCCATCTCAAGTCCCTTGAAGACCGTAAGTCCATAGGCGCAAAACCTTCGCCATTCGGCCGCTCAATTATGGATGATAGGTCTTTCAGCAAATCGTAGAAAGTGAATACTGCAGATACTGGAAAGTCAGAATCGAAAAGCGTGGCGCTGGCAAAGTACACGTGGTCGCTTTACATCTGAGAAGCAGGAGAGTCAACGCTGCGGATATAAGCCATTCACATTGCTGATGAAGTATTTATATACGAAACATCAACTCTCCTGCTCCTATTACTCTCCCTGATGTATGTTTTTTTTCCCAGCGCCTCGCTGTTCGATTCCGAAAGGTTTTTACTTCTATTTTCCCGCTTTCTCCCTCTAACTGTTGATACCCTTATCAACAAAAAATACTTAGCTATCTGTGATTTACAAATTTTCAATGACCTGACCTCCACTGAATTCTCTGGTAGTTTATTCCACGGATTCACTGATGAAGTTTGTCCATGAATCGTTTCTAAATGGTTTCCCTTTACTCGAAACCTGTGCCATTTGGTCCCAGTCAATCTTTACAATCGAAACATCTTCACAACATCCACCCTGATCTGCCTGTTCGACATTTCCTATGTTTCAATGACATCCCTCCTCATCCACCTAATCTCCATTGAGTGGAGTCTCAGAATCTTCAGATGCTTCTCAATTGTTTAGCCTTTCATTGCTGGGATAATTTTCGTGAATTCCCCCGGTACCCACTCCATGGCTAGCACATCCTTCTTGCGGTATGGAGTCCAAAAATGCTCACACTACTCTAAATGTTGTCTTACCAGAGCCTTGTAAATCCACAGAAGCATGTCATTGCGTTTGTATACAAGTCCGATCGAAATGAGTGATACGATTATTCCTGTCTTCTGAATTGCTATGCCAACCAGCAAGTTTACCAAAAGAGAATCTTGGACAAAGACTCCTATGTCACCTTACGCTCCAGATTCCTGTTTTTCTTTTTCCAATTAGATAATTGGCTACACCTCCATTATTCCTAACAAAGTGCATGTGTAGTGGCACATATTTTATTTTGCAATTCCCCATGGTATGTGATATGGACTGCTGTCAGAATGGTGGATGTCAACTCGGATGGATGGTCGGAAGGATGGCATGTTCTGGGTCCGAGGAAGAGTAAATAACGAGGTGCTCCACGTTTGAGAACTCGGAGTTACTGATCAAGAGGCAGACCTCATCAACTCTTGCTTTAAAAGAGATCACTATGCACTCCATATGATGCATTGAGAAACGTTCAGGTTGAAAGGCATAGTCGGGTGCAGCAGGATGTAAAACAGATCTTGTAGCAAGATCTCAGTTCCTGCTGAAATGCAGGTCTTGCTTTAAATTAATGCATTTTCTTCCCAATGGCTTTGACAATTGCTGGATTTTGCTAGTGAGGAGAAAATTAAATCCATGTCACCTTCATGCCGCCATGTCTCTCTCTTTCCCCGGTAAAGTGGCTGGTTCTGGTTGATCCTGGGCATCAGTGATGGAAATGTGCTGGTCCAGAAAATGAGTGAGTGAGTACAATTGATTCCTGCATGCAGGCTATGGACATGGTTACTCATGTACTTCACTGGGACATTGCAGCAGCCCAGGAAATAAATTTTATTATGAGAAGAATGTCGCTTATTGAAACGGTAAGCAATGAGACGGTCAAGGTTATTCCTACAGAGTGGAAGTAGTCCTCAAATCAGACTCCGTTTGGTTTTGCCGATGTAAAGGAGGCTCAGTTGTGCACAGCAACGACAAGGGACTGGTTTGCAAGAGTACAAGTGAAATTCTGATTCATCCAGAATTGTGTTTGGGGTCTTGAACAGTGAGGAGTGAAAAGGTGAAGGGACATGCACGACCTTATGCAATTTCATGGGAAGGTGCCATGCAGGAATGTGGAAGTGTTGGAAGTGATGGAGTTGTCACAAAGGGAATGGCCTCTGTGAAATGCTGATAATAGTAGGTCGTGGCAGCAGGGAGTGGTGTTGACATCTGTGATTGATGGCGCAGTCCTGCTGGAGGTGCTGGAATTAACGGATAGCGATTATTCCTGGTTTCAAATACAGTGCAAAATGCTGTCAAGGGGACCTCTATAATTCCGGTCAGAAAGGAAAGGTTGGGCAGTGAATCACAGGAGATGCATAATTCACACCTGAAGATCATGTCCCTCTCAGTTAGAGCTGTCGATCACTTGAGAGAGGGAAAAGGAGATCATGTCGGATGCTGGACAATGGAATGTGATAGAAATCGAGAACTTGGACAGACGGAGTCACTCTCAAATGTTTAACCACAATTGGAATCCCCAAAATAGTAATTGACAAGAACCTGGCGTCCAGACTGCAGCTTTTTATCTAATGTGTGTTCTAAAGCCGAATGTGAAAATCGATGTGGTGGAAGTCAGTTGATGTACAATTGTATAGACATAAGGGGAGTTTTCATAACTACTAAAAATGTTTGTTTCTGTTCAAAGAAAAGGCCTCAATAAGAAGACTAACCACCTGTTTATCACGGAGGCTGTCAAGGAGAGTATTCAATCACAAACTGAAGAATTGAAACTGGTAGAAACTGTTTTGGACAGCGCTTGCATGTAAGGAATCTGAAAGAGAATACAGGTAATATCAGCGAATAGTTAAAATGATTAGCAGATGGTGTCAATGGTAAAATTAAAGTGTGAGACCATGGACCTGGTCACAGAAAAAAAAACACAAGTTTATTATTTAATAGAGTGGAATCCCAAAACAAAATGCAATTCAAAGTGAGCGGGATGTTCCTATGTATAAAATGGAAAGTTAATATGCTGGTGCACCAAGTAAATACCTTTCTTCATTGGACTGGTTCCTGCAGATAAAGATGTTGACTGATCCAAAAAAAAGTCTGCAATGTTTAGGCGATTATTCAATGTCGCTGAAATGAGTGAGAGGTGATATTCTGAAAAAAAGTACAAGACACAGTTGAGACTTGACAAGGTATATGTTCAGAATCAATATCAATGTCTGCATGGAGTATTGCAAGGAAAAAAGTACTAAGAGGGATTGGATCAGGGTGTCGGACCTACCTGGATTTTCAAAGTTAGTTTTCCAAATAGACATCTAAATTTGAAGATCCTCAATCTGCTCATGTCTAACAGATCCGAAAGGCTGAGTGGAAATTGAGAACATAACACTGAGGGGCACGAGAGATCCATACGATCCTTTGTCACCACTACTGAACGAGAATATAAAAACGTGTCTCATCTCATTTTGGTCAAGCGACACTTTTCTGTTAATATCCCATTCTATGTGATTGACTGGTTGAGCGGATATCATGCAAAGTCAGGTTCGATATAATCTTAAGGTCTAATTTCAAAAGCATCTGTAAAAGATTATTCCCACTTGAATGATTTCCCACTTCGTAAATTTCTCCTCATCCCTGTTGTGAACGTGTTTGGAAATGCCGCTTTTTTTTCTCAGTCCTGCTCCTCCAATGGTCACAATATGTTTTCAATACAATCATTTTGGTGAAATGGCCAATCATACAGGGTTCAGAAAGGTTCAGCTTCCGTGACGGAGACAACTAAGGCAGAATTATTTAGTCAGCAGCAAATACTACTAGAACCCACTGAGTTAGCATGATGTCTCTGTGGTGATTACTGCTGCCTCATAACAAAAAAGGCCCAGGCAAGTGATATTCTTTGAGGAATGTGCACGCTCTCCTGTGTCTATATTGGTTTTCTCTGTGTGCTCTAATATGTTCCCACCATTCAAACATGTGTGGGCTAGGTTGTTTAACGATGTGAAATGCACGGTTACAGGCAAAATATAGGGGCATGAACCGAGATGTGAGATTTTTCAGAATGTTGGTGAGGACTCGATGGACAGAATGGCCTGAGTCCACGCTGTAGCGATTCAAAGAAAATGTCAACAGGTTTGGGCAATACAAATACCCACTGGGTTTCCACTTGGTTCATTTTCCTGAAAATAGTTGATGGCTCAGTAAGATTACCTCTTATTCAAAGTGGAAGCGTTTTCGCCTTTATAATAAAGAACTTCCATTCAAGTAATAAGAGAAGTGAAACATCTATGAACTCCACTCTAGATAATTACATCCTTTATCAGGAGAGACTACAAAATAAGCCTTCAAACAAACCCTTCCAGATGTGAAATAGTCAGACTGCATACAGCTGTAGCAGTATTCTCTCCCGACAATGCTGATTTGAAGTAGGATATTTCCCTCCCCACCCATTCCGCCTTCTGCAAAGACCGTTCCCTCCATGAGTACCTGGTCAGGTCCACGCCCCGCGACGAGCCACCCTCCCATCCTGGCACTTTCCCCTGCACCGCAGGAACTGTAAAACCTGTGCCCACACCTCCTCCCTCACCTCCATCCAAGACCCTAAAGGAGCCTTCCACATCCATCAAAGTTTTACCTGCACATCCACTAATATCATTTATTGTATCCGTTGCTCCCGATGCGGTCTCCTCTACATTGGGGAGACTGGGCGCCTCCTAGCAGAGCACTTTGGGGAACATCTCCGAAACACCCGCACCAATCAACCACACCTCCCCGTGCCCAACATTTCAACTACCCCTCCCATTCTGCCGAGGACATGGAGGTCCTGGGCCTCATTCACCGCCGCTCCCTCACCACCAGATGCCTGGAGGAAGAACGCCTCATCTTCCGCCTAGGAACACTTCAACCCCAGGGCATCAATGTGTACTTCAACAGATTCCTCGTTTCCCCTTCCCCCACCTCATCCTAGTTCCAAGCTTCCAGTTCAGCACTGTCCCCATGACTTGTCCGGACTTGTCCGACCTGCCTAGCTCCTTTTCCACCTATCCACTCCACCCTCTCCTCCCTGACCTATCACCTTCATCTCCTCCCCCACTCACCCGTTGTACTCTACGCTCCTCTCTCTCCACCCCCACCTTCCTCTAGCTTAACTCTCCATGCTTCCAGCTCACTGCCTTTATTCCTGATGTAGGGCTTTTGCCTGAAACGTCGATTTCGCAGCTCGTTGGATGTTACCTGAACTCCTGTGCTCGTCCAGCCCACCACTGTTCCAGAATCTGGTTTCCAGCATCTGCAGTCATTGGTTTTATCTACCTGATTTGAAGTACAGCTAGCGGGTATAATCAAAGTAAGTTTAACAAAGAAATATTCAATTTATTAAACAAATGAGAAGATTCATCTTATTTTCTCAGAATGCCGTGAGACTTTCAAAACCTCTTTCCCAAAGAGCATTGGAGAGAGAGGTATTGCATGTTTTTGTAGCATAGGCAGATTGATTGATGAAGTGTTAAGTATTATCAAGGAGTAGGAAGCAATATGCAATTTGGGAAAATATGTGGCCTACAAAGATCAGAAGTGTGGATGTTCAGAACACTAGGAATCCAATCGAAAAAAAATGCTGATGCAGAGAAAATTGCTAAATAATAGCGGTGATCAAATAAATCCAATATGTACACAGAGGACCATTGGGTCCTCTCTCATTAGAGAGTGAAAGAGAGCGAAATAAAGGGTCAAACTGAGGATCCGCACACCACGGACGAGCAGTCAGATTGAGAAACCTAGACCTTCGCGGTGACATCTGTCGGTGGGGGAATTGAACCGACGCTCTTAGTCTCCCTCTGCATCACAAAATAGCCATCCATCCAACTGAGTGGGAGATTATGTAACTGTGATAGACAGAAATAGTCAATTGTAAAAGACAATAGAAACTTTTGGAGATGCTACAAAAAAGGTAACAGTTCAGGATAAACGCACAGTGCAAAGCAGTTCTGCTAGAAATTATTTTATAACGAACTGAGATGTTGTTTTTAGCTGAATATAATAAGGCAAAACACCTGAAATAAACAGAAACGTGAATTTGGATTGAATACGAATAACTCTGAAATAAGTGAGCATTTTTTGTGTGCATTACGTGTGCTAACCATTGTATAAAAATGTAAAACTGATGGAATGCATTACTTGGAGAGATGACCTTCATCGGAAATGGGTGGCGAAAACATGCTTGAATGAAAAACCCACATGAAAAGTGCTCTCATTTCGTTCGGTGAGTGATTGGAACCTGGAGTATTGATTGACCGAACGTTCCTATAACATGGACCTTGGAACACAATTCGATCAGCCCCGATCTCACTGAATGGTGAAGCAACATTGCAGGGTTGAATGACCTCATGGTGCACCTTAATGGCACTTGATTCGAAAAACAAAGTAAAACTCTTCTCATTCCGCTTATGTATTATGCCCTGTGAGACTTACATTTTCATGAACGTGGGCATTGTTTGGAACATTATCCGAAGCATTTTATAGTCAACATCATCCAGACAGTGGCATTCTCCAAAACATTCCATTCTGTTATTGATATTCTGTGGAACATTTTTTAAACTTTCAGGTTATTCTTCACGCGATTGCGTGAAGGTGCTTCAGGCAGCAGTGAAAGTGATGGAGCATTCAGCTTTTTCGCGGGTTAGTGGAATAACAGATGTGCAGTGTATATGAGGGAGCAGAGAGTATTCTGTGACAGACCATGGAAGGTTATTGATGCTTGTCCTGTTTTTCTGGACATTTCTTCAGACTGCAGATACTCATCTGAGCTGGCTAATGGGCACAGATCTTACTTGGTGTAGCTGGTGATATGGCCTCCTTTTGGAAGAGAAAGTTCTTCCCGTGTACTAGTTCATCCACCAGGGCCTGAGTACTGCTGTCGACAAATTGAGCTGTAACTGCCCCTTTTCTGCCCTGTTCGAGGAACACGTGCAAGGCAAGTTTGAAATTTAATGTTCAACTCTCGTCCATTGGACTTTTAAGCAAGGCACCAGCACAAGCAATCAGAGAATATCCGATGAATCTGGTCGACAGCGACTATTGACAGACATCCGTGGTGGGCGAATCCGGCTGGCATTCAGTCAGTGGGCTGCCATGTGGATGGGTAGGTAGCTACTGATATGAGATCGAAAGATAGCGCTAGAAAACCAGATCGGCCTCGTATAGATGATACCTCTGTCACAGTCAATGAAAATGACAATGAGAAAAAATTAATCGAAGGTTCAGCACAATGATTCAAAGACTATGCTGTCCACACTTCACATTACAAAACTGCAGAACAAACACTCCCGGACATCAGAACTCACATAAAATTCCCCTCAACTGCAGGAAATGGTGTTCAGTATTGAAAATGCTCCTGGAATAGTTTCAGTTTGTTATTGTTAAACATGGAAGTGCATCCGTTTTTGACATTTTCCCTGAACCTTCCCCTTTCTGTCTATTGCACAAACTCCTCAAAGCGAAACGCTGGAGAAGACCTTGAGGGATATTATCTATTCCTATTTGGATGAAAATGGGCTTAGCACTGTTAGGAAGCATAGTTTAGTGCTGGAAAAGTCAGGGTTCCAAAATTAATAGAATTATTTAAGGAAGTGAAAAAGTTGATTGAAGAGAGAATGGCTTCAGAGAAACCTCCGTCAGGCATTTGATAAGATTCCCTATCTTCGGCTGTTGGGGAAGATGATGGCGACTGGGTTCTCTGGTGTGTGAGCTCGATGGATAGGGATCATTAGGAGAAAGATCCTGAGAATATAGGCGACATGACTCGATGGAATATCGGGATTGTCTAAATCTTTGTTCTTTGTTTTTATTTTAACTGATATTCCCCACATCTCACTCTGCCAGATATTGTCACAACACAGCCCCCTTTGTCATAGTGCAACTAAGATATTTAGATGGAAATGAATGCAAGCGGCACATCCTGTCATTTCCAGAATATGCTGCAATTTTCCTCAGGCAGTGCAATGTATAAACAGTGCCACCGAGCAACGTGGTTGGGTGTGAGAGGGGCGGAGGTAGTCTGTAAAACTTTATATGCTGGGTCGGTAACTGCTGTTGCTTTATGGGTCAGTTCACTGTTCTTCGCTTCACAGCTTCCCAAACTGGACAGGCACCTCGTCCATGTTTATAGTTGAATTGCTTGGAGTGGTCGACGCTTGTTGCGCTGAACAGAATTTTAGTTCAGGTTTAGCCCTCAATACTTTGAAGTAGTCTAGCTACAGCCAAGACAGATTACCCTGTTGGACTGAGAATTACACTCGCCCGATATCTGCAGCGTTTTTAAGGTTAAACTGGTATCTCATTTAGCTTTACGGTGTCTGGTCTGATGCTGTTATTCTACCTTGTGTATTTTAGAAACGAGTCATTTGAGCCGAGTTGGCATGCCCTCATTACTTTTATGGTTGAACGCACTCTTGCACTTCATCAGTTTGGCATTAGGACAGTATTCATCTCGCTGCTAAATGCCTACTGTCCTAGAAGCAACCACAACTTTTCCAGTCGGGAATGAATTATCCATTCCCATTGTCCGCGTGTCTCCACGAAGTAAAAAAAAAAGTTTCGAGTATATAGATTACCCCAATGGTCCGAGGCTAAAAACACCATCACTTTCACCATTCTCCACCGCCAACTACCCAAAATATTCCATGCATACTGAGAGCACTGGGAATACTTTGAGCGTCAGGGAGCGTCATCTCATAAGGGAGATGGAGCAACAGTTTCCTCATGCTTTATGGGACAGAGTGAACACTCCAGTACACAATGTACCTCAAGATACTTTTACTCTCAACATTTCAGCAATTTCGTCGTGAAACATTCACGGGTTGACATTTACCCATATCATAGTCCAGCTATCAGATTGTCCATTGATTATCCATTCAGAAGCTCTCCATCTCTGGGGTAACTTAGTTTCCTCTCTGTCTTAGCGTCAGTGATAAATTTAGAGAGAACCCATTTGTTACATTTCCGAATACATTTGATTGGATTAAATTAAATGACGACCCTGTCACTGTAATCAATTACTTATATCAAACTAATAAAGACTAATCTTTCATATGAAGCTGAGAACTTCAGGCAGCCAGGAGTGCGTGGTGGGTTCCTGGAAAGATACTGGTTGGGACAGGTACAGCGGTGACAAGTAAGTAGGTGAGATTGCTTCCCTCTTGTTGGTTCAGTCATCACTTCCCATAGGCTAGGGAAAATTGAGGACTGCAGATGCTGGAACCCAGAGTGTAGATCAAAGAGGGACTGGAAAAGCACAGCATGTCAGGCAGCATATGAGGAGCAGGAAAATCGACGTTTCGAGCAAAAGCCTCTCATCAGGAATAGCGGCAGGAAGCCTCCAGGGTGGAGCGATAAATTGGGAGGGTGTGGGGGAGGGGGTAGGATAGGAGGTAGCAAAGAGCACAATGGGAGAGTAGAGGTGGTAATGAACGTGATCCCTCAGAGAGGTGGGTGGGGGAATGTCGCAAAATGTGCAATAGGTGAATGGGTTTGGGGATGGAGGTCATACGTCAGAGTGGATAATGGAAGAGAGGTTGGCAGGTGGGACAGGGCAGGAGGTCACAGCTGAGCTGGAAGGTTGGAAATGAGGTAAGGTGGGGGGAGGGAACATGGGGATACTGGTGAAGTCCACATTGATACCCTGGAGTTGAAGTGTTTGGAGGAGGAAGATAAGCTGTTCTTGCTCCAGGCGGCAGATGGTGAGGAAAAGCGATGGAGGAGGTACAGGACGTGCAGGTCCTCGACAGAGTAGGAGGGGGATTTGAAATGTTGGGCCACAGGGAGGTGGGGTTGATTGATGCGTGTGGCCTGGAGATATACCCTGAAACGCTCTGCGAAGAGGCGTCCAGTCTCCCCAATGTAGATGAGACCGCATCGGGAGCAACGGATACAAGACATGACATCGGTGGATTTGCAGGTGAAACGTTGATGGATTTGGAAGAGTACTTTGGTTCCTTGGATTGTGTTGGGTGAGGCGGTGTGGGCGCTGGGTTGGCAAGTCCTGCGGCCGTGGGGGAAGGTGCCAAGACGGGAGGGTGAGTTGTTGGGTGGCGTGGACCTGACCAGGTAGCCACTTTGGGAACTGTCTTTGCGGAAAGCGGAAAGGGGTGGGGAGGGAAATATATCTCTGGTGCTTGGGTCCGTTTAGAGGTTCCGGAAATGTCGGCGTATGACATGGTTAATGCAAAGGTTGGTTAGGTGGAAAGTGAGGACCTGGGGGCTCTGTCCTTGTTACGGTTGGAGGGGTGGAGTTTGATAATGGAGGTGCGGGATGTGGATGAGATGCATTGGAGCGCAACTTCAACCACGTGTAAATGGAAATTGTGATGTCGAAAGAATGCCATCTGCAGTGTGTTGTGTTGGAGCTGATCCTCCTGGGAGCAGATCCGATGGAGGTAGGGGACTTGGGAATAAAAGGTGGCATTTTTTTCAGGAGGTAGGGTGGGAAGATGTGCAATCCAGGTAGCTGTGAGAGTCGGTGGATTTGTAAAAATGTCAGTGTCAAATCTGTCGTCATTAATGGAGATGGAGAGGTCCAGGAAGGGGAGGGAGGGTTCAGAGATGATCCAGGTGAATTTAAGGTCGGAGTGGAATGCGTTGGTGAAGTTGATGAATTGCTCAAACACCTCCTAACAGCACGATAAGGCACTGATGCAGTCATCAATGTAGTCGAGGAAGAGGTGGTGAGTGGTGCCAGTGTAACTGCGGAAGATGAACTGTTCTACGTCACCGACAAAAAGACAGACGTAGCTGAGAACCATACAGACGTTTTGGAGGATGTGGAGGGCGTGAGTGGTCTCTCGAACGTATGTGGGGAGTTACTGGGCTGCGTGGGATAGGACGGTATCGAGTTAAGTGGAGATGAGTGTGGTGGGGCTGATGCAGGCTGACATAATGGGTCACCCGGGGTTGTCAGGCTTGTGGATGTTGGGAAGGAGGGGGAACCAGGCGTTATGGGTTTCCCGGACTACGGGGTTTGAGGTTATGGGTGGCAGATATCCTGAGATTATTTGCTTCGTCATAGTCTGGGAAACTGTTCTTTCGTGATGGGGGATGGGGTCATGCTCGAGGGGACGGTAAGATGAGATATCTACGAGTTGGCATCTGGCTTCAGTGGTGTCGAGGTCAGAGCGCTAAACTTCCACTGCGTCCACTTTATTTACTCACTGAGGACGAAAGACCTTACCTTTATCCCTGTCTATCCATGCATCAATGATTTTATTATGCATCGTGACGTCAAACAATTCTTCCACTGCCTCCACCTGATACTATTGATATCAGGACTCCCGTCTACTGTCTGAGGACACTGTCACTCGTCTCCAACATACTCCATCCACCCGATCCACCCCTTTCCCCCCGCGCTGGCTTATTACCAGGCCTAGATTTCCTCATTTCCAACTGCCGCCGAGACATTAACCGCCTCAATGTGGCTACCCACCTCCCCATTACAACCTCTCACCCTGACAAGGAGCAGCCATCAACTCCCTCTGCTCCAATCCAAACCTCATCTTCAAAGCAGCAGTTGAAGGGGGTGCAGTGGTAATTTGTCGCACTGATCTCTGCACCGCAGAAGCCAGATTCCAAAATCATAGACAACTGCTTCAAACACCCCTCGTCCAAGACCCCACTCCAATGACCAACCATCATCTCCCAGACCATACAGAATCTCATCATTCCAGGAGATCTCCCACCCACAGCTTCCAATCTCGTATTTCGGGAACTGCTCACCGCCCGATTCTACCGTCTTCCTAAGATGCACAAGCCTCACCTCGCTGGCCAACACAATCTCTCAGCCTGCTTCTGCTCCACCGAACGTATCTGCACCCACCTCGATGCTGTCCTATCCCCCGAGTCCAGGAACTCCACACGTTTTCGAAATATCACCCATGCCTTCCTATTCCTCCAGGATTTCCGTTTCCACGCCCCAATTCATCATCACCAAAGACATCCAATCCCTCTACACCTCCATCTTCCACGACGAGGGCCTCCAAACCCTCAGTTTCTTCCTCTCCCGACGTCCCCAACAATACCCTTTCACTGGCACACTCATTCGTTTGTCCGTACTGGTCAACACCCTTAACATCTGCTTCAAATCCTCCCACTTCCTCCAGACCCAAGGGAGAGCCATGGGCACACGTTTGGGCCACGTTATGCCTGTCTCTTTGTTGGCTACGGAGAACAGTCCATCTTCCTTAGTTACACTGGTACCACTCCCACCTCTTCCTCCGCTGCAGTCATGACTGCATCGGCGCCACCACGTGCTTCTGCGAGGAGGTAGAGCAATTCATCAATTTCACCAAAACATTCCACTCCGACCTTAAATTCACCGAGACCTTCTCTGACACCTTTCTCCCATTCCTGTACCTCTCCATCTCCAATATTGCCGACCGACGTGACACTGTTACTTTTTACAAAACCACCCACTCTCACAGCTACCTGAAGTACACCTCTTTCCAACCGATCTCTTTGGAAAAATGCCAGCCCGTATTCCTAACTATTCCGCTTCACCATACCTGCTCCCTTGGGGACCAGGTCCACCACAGAACACACCAGATGGCCTTCTTCATGAGAGACCGCAATTTCTCTGCTCACGTGGTTGGAGATGCACTCCAATGCATCTCATCCACATCCCGCACCTCGGCCCTCAAAGCCCACTCCTACAACCGGAACAAGGACAGAACCCCTCTGTCCTCACATTCCACCCAACCAACCTTCGCATTAACCACATCTTCCACCGACATTTCCGCCACTTCCAAAAGGATCCCACCACCAGAGATATATTTCGATCCCCACCCCATTCCGCTTTCCAGAAAGGCGGTTCCCTCCTTGACTACCTGGTCAGGTTCACGCCACCCAACAAAGCACCTTTCCATCCTGGCACCGTCCCCTGCCACCACAGGCATTGCAAAACCTGTTCCTGCACCTTCTCCCTCATTGCCATCTAAGGCCCGAAAGGAGCCGTCGACATACATCAACCTTTGACGAGCACATCCATCAATTTCATTTATTGTATCTATTGTTCCCGATGTTGTCTCCTCTACGTTGGGGAGACTGGATGCTTCATTGCAGAGCGTTTCATGGAATATCTCTGGACCACCCGCACTAATCAATCCCTCCACACCGTGGCCCACTCTGCCGACGACATGCAGGCTTCCTCCACCGCCTCACCTCCACTACCCGACGCCTGGAGGAAGAATGCCTCACCTTCCACTTCGAAATACTTCTTCCCCCGGGCCTCAATGTGTACTTCACCAATTTCCTCATTTCGCCTCCTCCATCTTACCTCAGTTCCGATCTTCGAGCTCAGCACCGTCCGAATGACCTGTCCTACCTGCCAATCTCCCTTCGCACGTGTCCACCCCGCCCTCCCCTCTGACCTATCACTTCGGTCCCCACCCCATTCACCTATTGTACTCCTTGCTACCTTCCCCCATCTTTATCTCTGACCTATCACCTCCATCCCCACCCCCATTCACCCATTGTACAATTTGCTACCTTCTTCCCTGCCCCAACACCCACCCCACCCCATTTATCGCTCTACCCTAGAGACTTCCTGCCACTGTTCCTGGTGAAGGTTATTAACCGAAATATCACTTCCCATTACCTGGCTGTGTTGTATTAGAGACGTTACCGTGCTCTCTCAGGCGTGGACCTAAGGGGACCCACTTGGTAATAGACATGAAAAAATACACAAGGATTACTTTCTATGTTCCTGCCACCCTCAATGCTTCCTCAGATTTGTTTTTAACATCAAGGAGAACTAAGATATCACTGAGAGGTGGTCCAGAATGTTGTACTGTCCATCATCAGGATATTGTTGGACCATCTTTGACCTGTCACCATGAAATGTCTTGTGTTCTGGAATCAATGCTGGGAATTTGCGGGATAATTACTTTCTGTACTGTCTGTTCGGTGCCACCAATTTTGGTGAGACTGTCCTTCCAGTGGGGCAGAAGAAACCCAGGAATGGCGATGATACGTCATGACCCATTATTCATCCAGTCTGATCCAGTGAGTTCAACGACGTCAGACTGTTTCCTGAACAGACAAAATGAAGAATAAAAATGTCAACGGACCTGGTAATTTTACCTCACAAAGCTGAATGAAATGCTCTGTATCTGAATGTTTGCTAGACTCTCTGAAATGATTGAATCACTCAATGCATACATTGAATTAAATGACATTAGAGAAACACGTCTACAGGGAACATAATATCCAGGACATTTTACACCTGGGAGTGTTTATGAACACTGAACAGGAAGTGGGGAAGATCCCTGATTAAGAGGTAACATTGTAAGATCGTAAAAACTGATCTGACATCAAACGATCAAAGCATTGCCTTCACCTTTATGGTTTGGAGTACAGAGTATCGGTTGAGTCATGTTTCGGCAAAATTTCATTCGGTGAAGCGGCGTTGATCTCACCAAACTTCATGGATGTCAGGCCCTTTGCGAAATGTATATTTATGAATCTAACGCATTCCACAACGATGTTCCCTGGAACTTTCTGTAACTGGCATTGTCAAGAAAATTCTCTTCCCGACATTCTGTGGAAAGATCTTTACTGACGTTCTTCAGATAATTCATTAACGAAATTCTCCTGATCTTTCAGTAACTGACTTTCGTTGGAACATTTTGTCCCTTCCATTCAGTGGAGCATTGTATCCCCGACATTCCCCACAACATTTTACAACTGAGACTCTCCGACGCATTTGTTAACTTAGAATCTCTGGATCATTCTATTAGCAAAGTTCTTCAGATTATTCTGTCACCTACATTCTCCAGAATATTCGAGAATAGACGAAATCTGAAATATTCTATGATAGTCATTCCCCGGGACATTCTCCAAACCGCATTCACAGAATAATGCATTACTGACATTTCCCAGAACGTTGTACAACAGAAATTCACCAGGACATTCCATAGTGGGCCTCACTTGAGTAAACCACAATAGACTTTCCCTGGAACATTTTCCAAACAGCATTCCTAGAACATTCTATGACTGACATTCCAAAAACTCCATTTCTCAGAACATAATCAACTGCAAATCCCTGCAACATTCTGAAATCGATATTCTCTTCAAAATTCTCCAACCGGTATTCCCTTATACATTCCATAACTGACATTACCTACAGCATTCTCCATCCCCAGAACATTCCCTTGCCGGCATTGCCCAGAACATTCTACAACGAATTTCTCCATAACCTTTGATAACTGACATTTACTGGAAAAATTACAACCGACATTCTGCAGAACTTTCCGTAAATGAGAGTTCTTGAATCATGTGGAACTGAAATTATTTGTGAACGGTCGGATGTCAGTACTTTGAACAAAAGATACGATCAAGAGGGAGGAGATCAAGTTCCAAGTATAAGAACACACTGCTTCGAAGTCCCCTCAGGCAATTAGAGGCGTGAATATGTTTTCCCTCAGTTAACATTCCTTCACGACAGAGGATAAACCACAATTGAGACTAAAAGACAGAAATGTCCATTTCCCGCTTGTCTTCAAGGGGCTGGGAGGGAATCCCTCACAATGGCAGTGTTTTCTTCCTACGTATGAGGATCTAGAAAGAAAGTGGTGTCTGCTCCCAAGTGATCGAATGTGTGGGAATGTTCTGGAAACATTTCTTCGTAAAGATGTGGCTAAATGCGTTTTGGAGGGAGGGATTCTTCTGCTTTTTTTTTTGAAATTCTGTAAGTAATTCAGAACATACCATTTGTTATTTCAGCTCCAAATATTTCAAATATTCTTGGAATGCATTGATTCATTTGAAAATCTTGCAGAGTCCTTCATATAACGGTATACTTTGCCTCCAAACTGATATGTAATTTGTTTATTTTCCTTCCTCACAGTTAACGCAGTGACGATCTATGTCCTGTTTTGGAAAGATTGTGGATTGTCTCCATGTGTCAGTCGTTACCTGGGGTCCATGGCAGTGGCAGATCTTCTGGTTGTTATCCTCGACCTGATATTGAGACACATTCTCATTGTTTACGATGAACACTTTGGTATCCTATGGTACATTCCCCTGTGTAATGTCCATGCCGTCCTGCTTTATGCAGCCACTGACTGTTCTGTCTGGTTCACCGTTACTTTCACCTTTGATCGATTTGTGGCCATTTGTTGCCAAAAGCTGAAAAGTAAACACTGCAGCAAGAAAACAGCAACTGTGGTTCTGGGAACAGTGACCGTGTTAAGTTGTTTGAAGAACATTTTCTGGTATTTTATGCTCACACCTCAGTATGTACTGGAGAACTCCCCCTGGTTTTGTGATGCAACAGACGCTGTTTATTACTCCCGTGTCTGGGTCACAATCGAGACCATCCACCACATTCTCAATCCAACTCTCCCATTTCTCCTGATCCTGTTACTCAATGCTTTAACAGTCAGACACATTATAGTGACCAGCAGGGCCCGCAGAAGACTCCGGGCGCACACCAATGGAGACGTTCAATGTGACACAGAAATGCAACATCGAAAGAAATCCATTATTTTACTGTTTGTTATCTCCGCCAATTTCATCCTGTTATGGTCAACGTTAATGATATATTCTATATGGAAGCGGATGTGGTGGTTGGGCTATGACTCAATGAATCTGGCTCACTTTGTGCAGGATTTGGCCTTCATGCTGCAGCTCCTCAGCTGCTGCACAAACACCGTGATTTATGCCCTGACCCAGACGAGGTTCAGACAGCAGCTGAAGAATGTGCTCAAACATTCATTTACCCAAATTCATCAATCAATCTGAATCATTCATTCATCAATGTATTCACTATTTTCTCATTTCATTCGAATGTTACAACAATGACGCAGCCAGTCGCTATGGGAACAGACTGAAAGTAGTGTTTTTTTCGCCAAACGTAACTCACAGGGGACTATAGGGCACATTTCGATGTTTCTCGCAACTCAGAGGCTATTGAGAAAAGGCACCATTACAAAGACTGTATCTATGGCATCAACTTATAATTAAGAAATTGTTAGTTAAAGATACCAAGCAGCAGAATGAACTATACTGTTGTTTGTGGTTGCGTTGAACAAATTGAGCTGGAAAGCGACAGACTGGGCCCCAAGTTCTAGTCCTCACAGAAGCGGAGGGGTCGGGGCAGAACTCAGAAATACGTTTAAATTCACTCTATGATTGATTGTTGCTTCTGGGTCACCCACCAGGACATGCCTTCAGCTGAATTTATCCATCCCTCCCACACCATATATGTCTCTCCCATTCTCCCTCTCTCACATGCTCTCTCTCTCCATCATCCCCCCAATTTTTTCTACCTTTTTCTCTGTCACTTCCTTCAAACCCTGAATCCTCGAATCCTCTTTCACCTTCTGTTGCTAGTGGCGCAAATAGGTGTGAGAAAATGGTCTTACGCGAGTGGAACACAACTGATGCAGAGTTCCTTTCTTTTCTAGACTAACAGTATGGATTTTGAGGCAAATATCTTTGCGAAGGAACTCATTGGGCATGCATGCACTGTCAGTTCTTGGATATAAAGGGAGGTGATTGCATAGTCTGTTACTAGGGCAAAAGATTCTGTGTGAAATAACAGGTCATTGCGAATGGAACCGATTCGATGGGACCACTGTTTGTTGCTTCGGGAGCAGAGTGGGGATGGTAATCCGGTCTGTGCCTCGGGAAAAAGAATGGAGATTCGTCCGCAGGCGGGTGCGATGAAAAGACAATGAGGTTGAATGCACAGGCCATTGCTGGAGGAACAGAGTGGGAATGGGTTCACAGGCCATTCTTCGGCAAAACAGTGATGAGTGAGTGTGAGGGAGTCAGTTTGATGGGACGTAAGCTCGAATGTGAAGGACTCGGATGACAATGAGGGAGGATGTGAAGGTTTTAATGTGTCTATGTTAGTATGATCGTGAGAAAATGAGTGTGACACTGAGTGAGCCTGAGTGACTGTGAGGAAATGAGTAGGATCGTGAGGGGTGGTTATGACAAAGTGGAATTGAGTGAGACTGGGAAGGATCGTGTGTGACAGGAAAGTGTCGATGCTACAGTTAGAGATTGGGGGTGATTGTCAGGGAATGAGTGTGATGGAGATAGCTTGACAGTGAGGGACAGTGAGGCTACGAAAGAATGACTGAGACTGAGTGAACGATTGTGTAACTGGGGGCGTGTTTGTGAGCGTGGGGAAGCGAATTTCACAGTGTCTTGTGAATGAGACTTTGATTGTGTGAGTGCGAGATAGAAAGGATGAAAATGACAGATTAAATGAGACAGTGAGGGCGTGAGAGTTACTGAGGGAGTGAGGTCATGCACACGTGGTTTACAAAAGAAGTTGTTGTTCTTGTCAAGAAGAAGTAGAAGGCTTATGATAGGATGAGATGTGGAGGCTCAGTTCCGGGGGTTGAGAGCTACAGGTTAGAAATTAAAGGCGAAAAGTAAGAAGAGCCATGAGGAGACGTGAGAAGTTCTTGGTGGATAGGTCAAGGAAAGCCATCTGGCTTACTATAGGCATTTCAAGAATAAACGTATGACTCGAATAAGATTAGTGTTAATCAAGGATAGCATTGGGAAATTTTGCGTGGCGTCAGAGGAAATAGTCGAAGTGCTAAATGAATGCTTTTTGTCAGTGTTCACACTGGAAAAAGACAATTTGTTGAGGAAAATACTGGGAAAGAAGCTACTAGACTACATGGGATTGAGGTCACTCGGAGGACGTGTTAGCAATTCTGTAAAGTGTGAAAATATATATATTTACTGGGCCAGATGGAATTTAATCTAGGATTATCTAGCAAGCCACAGAAGACATTGTAGTGTCTTCAGCTTTTCTGTTTCTGTCGTCATTTTCTGCAGGATAGTGTCAGAAACGGGGGACAGCAAACTTTGTTCCCTGGTTCAAGAGTGGGAGTGTGGAAAACATAGGCAATTAGAAAGCAGTGAGCCTTACTTCTTTTAAAGGTAAAGTATTGAAAACGGTTAAGGGATAGGATTTGCAATTCTCTAGAAAGTAGTCATTTTATTAGAGATTGTCAACACGGTTTTCTGAAGGGCATTGCGTGCTTCACAATCCTCAAGGAGTTATTTGAGTCGGCGACAAAACAGGTGGATGGGGGTAAAGCTGTTGATGTGGTGGGTATTGATTTCAGTCAGGTGCTTGGGAAGTTGCCCCCGTTGCACTTTTGCAAAAATTAGCGAGGCATGAGAGTGAGGGTGTTTTAGTGTTCTGGATCAGAAAATGGCGAGCTGAAAGAAGATAGAGAGCGGTGGTTGATGGAAAATGCACTTCCTGTAGTTCAGTCACCAGTGGATCTGTTTTGCGGCCGCTGCTGCTTGTTATTTTTATAAATTACATGGTTGAGAGCTTAGAAGGATGGGTTACTAAATTTGACAATGACAGTAAAGTTGGTAAAGTGGCGGAGAGCGGTGAAGGATGCTGCAGGATACGGACGGACAATGGTCAGCTGCAGAGTTGCGCTATGAAGAGGCAAATGGAGTTTCATGCGCATAAGTATGACGTGATCTACTTTGTAAAGAGTAACAGGAATTCAGAATCCTGAGAAAATGATAAGATTTATGGTAGTGTTGATGAACAGAGAGATCTCGGTGTCCATGGACATCGATCCTTGAAAGCTGCCATCCAGATCCATCCAGTTATTCCGAAGGCATGCCGTGTGTTCGCATTTATTAGTAAAATGATTGTGTTTCGGAGCTATGGGGTCAAGGTGCAGCTGTACAAATCTCTGGTCTGGCCGCACTTGGAGTATTGCGGACAGTTCTGATCAACATATTGTAGGAAATATGTGGAAGATTTGGAAAGTGTTCAGAGAGGAATTACTTAGATGTTCCCTGGCGTGGACGGAAGATCTTTCAGGGAAAGGCCGAGGGACTATAGGCTGTTTTCGTCAAGATGAGGATTTCTGGGTTAGGGAATAAAACCAACTATCAGTCTTATCATTTCAGGAGAACTAAATTACCAGGAAAATGCTACATAGCAAAAAAAAATTGTCAAAGACAGAGCCACATGAGTCAGAAGTTTAACAGAGCTTGTTTGAATGACCTTACTGAGTCATATGAGATCTTCAGAATATTCGGTAGGGTGGACATTGCGAGCCTCTTTCTCGGATCATGATGGCTAACACAAGATGCCACCTTTTTAAATTGAGGCGTGATGGATTTAGGACACATGACAGAAGTAGTTTGTTTACTCGGAGAGTATAAGGGATATGATCCGGGCTGTCAGCTACAGTAGTCGACTCGCAAACAATAATGGCATTTAAATGGTCATTGGATATACATATGAGTCCAGGGTGTGGTGCTAGAAGCGTAGGGCAGGTCATCAAAGGAGCAGGAAAATCAACATTTTGGGCAAACACCCTTCATCAGATTCCTGCTCCTCAGCTGTTGTCTGAACTGCTGTGAGTTTCCAGCACCACGATCTCAACTCTCATCTCCACCATCTGCAGTTCGCACTTTGGCCATTAGATAGACACATGGTTAAAAAGGAATACTGTAGATTAAATGGATTTTAGGCTGTTTTCACGGGTCTGCGCAACATCAAGGCCAAAGTACCTGTACTGCGCTTTCATGTTCACTGTTCTGTGCTCTCTGAGTGGTGCTGACAATGTTGGAGTGAGGGTGGCAGTAGGGGAGTGACTGTGATGGTGGGGAAGTGAATGTGAGAGTGGCATGTGAATGAGACTGTGACTGAATGTGTGTTAGAGAGTAAGAGTGATATGAGGAATTGAATCAGGCAGTGGAAGAGTGCGAGTGGAAGTGAGGAGTTGAGTTGACAGTGAGGTAGCGAAAATGAGGCATACAGCGTGACAGTGATGGAGTGAACCTGGCAATGGTTGAGTGAACGTGATACTGCGGGTATGAGTAAGGCAGTGAGGAACTAAATGTTTCGGTCAATGTGACTGCGACAGGGTGCGTCTGATAGTGAAGGGTTGCGTCTGACAGTGATGGAGTGAATGAAACTGAGTGACTGTCAGTGAGACTGAGAAGAAGTAAATAAAATTATGAGAAAGTGAGTGAGACTCTGGTGGAGTATGGCTGAGAGAGATTGAGTGATGCATTGGATGATCGAGTGAAATCGTGAGGGAGATATTGAGGTTGTGAGGGACTGAGTGTGAGGGAGTCAGTGTGACAGTAGGGGAGTGAGTCGGAAAGTGTCAAAGTGAGAGAAACAGTGAAGGAGTGAGAGCGACCATGAGGGATAATTGTAAACCACTGAATGCGACAGTGACAAAGTGAGAGGAACAGTGATTGAGTGAGAGGGAGAATTAGACTGTGAGTGAGTGCGACAAACTGAGGGAGTGAGAAAGAATATGACGGAGTTGAAGAGTTTGAAAGTGTGCAGCAGTGTTAGGAAGTGACTGTTAAAATTTGGTGTGAGTGTGACAGTGAAGGAGAGTGTGTGACAGTAAGGGAAATCGTAAAGCTGGCATAGAGTGGGGGGATATGGTAAACTGTGAGAGAGTAAAAAGACTGTGCAGGTGTGAGTGATACTACGAGGGTATAGGTAAGACTATTAGGGATGTGTGAAACTGTGGAGGGAGAACAGGGAGACTGTGAGGGAATGTCTCCACGTGTGCTGGAGTGAGTGTGACAGCTGGGAGTGTATGTATCGTGAGAGGAGTGAGAGTGACGGGGAGGTAGCGAGTTCTACTGTGAGGGAGTAAGTGAGGCTTTCAGGGAGTGAGTGAGAAAAGCAAGCAGTGTGTGAGACTGTGAGGGAGTGAGTGAGACTGTGGGGAGTGAGTACCACAGTAGGAGAATACTTGTGATGTGAATGAGATGATGAGGAGTGAGTGTGCGGGAGTCAACTTAGAATTGGGAGAGTAAACATGCCTGCGTGATAGGGATAATGAATGAATAAGTGTGGTTAAGTGACTGAGTGTGACAGAGGGACAGTGAGTGTGAGACAATGAGTTTGACTGTTGAAACATGACTGTGATAATAAGGGAAATAATGTGACAGTCGCGGGGGTAGCTGCAGTATGGAATTGAGTGTGTTAGCTGTAGAGTAAGTGGAACTGTGAGCTAGTGAGTCTGAGGGAGTTTGCCTGACAGGAAAGGGTTGAGTGTGTTAGAGATAGAAAGAGTAAGGCAATGATAGCTAGGGAGTGAGTGATAGAGTGAATGAGTGAGCTTGATTGTAGTGCACTCAGTGAGAATGTGAGGGACAGAGAGTGGCAATCAGAGAACGACTGTGAGCAGTGCGTCTGACAGTGAGGACGTGAGCGAGTCTGAGTGAGTGTAAGTGAGAATTGGGGTTTGACCAAGACTGGTAAATGAGTCTGTGAGGGACTGATTGTGACAGTGTGGGGTGAGTGTGAGTCGGTGAGTGTGAAATTGAGGGAGTGAGAGTGATTGAGGAAGTGACAGTGAGGGAGTGAGTGTGAATGTGAGCGGGAGACACAGGGAGTGAGTGTGACAATGCGGGATTGATGTGACAGTGGGACTGTGAGCGTGATTGTATGAGAGAAGGTGAAGGAGGGCGTGCACGACTGTCAATGAAGTTGTCCATATCTGTTTAACAGCTTTAGAAAATCGGTGGAAGGTTTAGATCGAGGATTAGGTTCGATGAAGGACTGGAGGGCCAAAGGGCATGTTACTGTGCTGTAATATTCTTTGTTCTTAGTACTCTATAACTAACGCTGCACTATCCCAGTCCTGAGAGTGTTGATGAGAACATTACAGATACAGTTTTTTTTCCTCTATATGTAATATTGTGCTGTCTGTGTCCTGGAAGTGTTTGATGGTGATACAATAGAGACAGTTTTACTCTGCAACTGAATCATGTATCAAACTGTTCTCTGTGTTTTAATTTCGAGCAATTTAGGGGGAGCTTTACATTCAATCCTGTACATGTCCTGATGTTGTGAGTTGTCAGCGGTGATAACATGTTCTCTTACTTTTTTACTGGAGAAAGAGAGTGCGGGTTTCTGTGGTAAAAGGGCAGAATGGAAATGACATTCAGAGTGACCTTATGATACAAGGACATGGATTCTGAAGGCCCCATTCTTTCTTCATTTTCCATATTTGTAAAGGAAACGTCCGTGCTGTTCTGACACCACACGTAAAGGAAACTTTATGCTGTATGTTATACAGTGCTATCCCTGTCCTGGGAGTTTTTGAAGCAGACACTGTCGGGGGGTATTTGATCTGCATTAACTCCGTGAGACAGATAATATTTTCAGAGCGGCAGATGACATACAGGGAAGAGAAGAAGAACAGACTTTCCGAGGGTAAAGGCAGATGCTTTCTATTTAGATCTGAGAATGAAAGAGGTTCACAGTATTCCTGATGTTGTCTCAGTTAGACACTCGCAGCAAGAGCACAAGACACTTCATGGCCAATCAACATGAAGTGCAGAATTCAACCAATATAGACCTGGGAAAAATGAGAGCTTTCAGTTTGTGATAAAGCGAAAACGGTTACGTAATGTCCTGGGGGTTGGGTGGAGGGCAGAACGGCCTGACGTGTATCAAATCAAATCACAACCTGCGATGGCTAAATAATCAATGTAACTGAGGCATATAATTTAAATTTCCATTTCTAGGGGCTTTAATCTGGAATCTGACAGGTTTAATCTGACATGCAGACAATTGTCAAATGCCATACAGTCCCAAAACCGATCAAATGGTCTGTTGCATAAAAAGTAACAAAATTTGTAACGAAAACAAAAACCACCTGGAATGATTCACTGAGAGAGAGAGAGAGAGAGAGACAGAGAGAGAGAGAGAGAGAGAGAGAGAGAGAGAGAGAGAGAGTGTGTGTGTGTGTGTGTGTGTGTATTTGAGAGAATTTGCGCCAGAGTAAGAAAGTATGTTGGTGTGAACGGTTCTGTGTGTCCGTGAGTTTAACTGAGATTATCATTGATTATATTTGCGTGAGAAACTGCTGTGAATGGTAAAGAAGGTGTGTGCAATTTGACTGACTGTGTGTGATGATGAGGATGCAAGGTTTCATGTGTGTGTGTCGGGATTGGTGGTTGTTATGACAGAGTATATGTATGAGTCACTTGACGAATAGTGACTCGATGATTGAATTTGTTTGTGCAGAAGTGTAAGGGCTTTATGTTCGAATCAGTGACTGTGTGCGTTTGTGTATGCGTGTGTTTTTCAGTTTTTGTGAAAGATTCAGAGTGCTTTTTTTTGTGTAAAGGAGAAACTCCAAAGGGATATTAAAACATTCAGTTAAGGAAACTGGAACCGAGAGAAATTCACAGCATTACTTCCTCATGTTCCTGATACAATCTTCCAGCAATAACCAGCAACGCAATATTTGTCATTATCATTGGTGACTCTACTATCAAATTAACCTTACGATTCCACAAACGCCTCTGGACAAAAAAAGACTTAATAATTTATCCAAGTTTGAAACAAAAGCTTTCTATTTTGCATTTTATGTTCTTCCTACAGGCACGAACCATATTTCAACACATTAATTTCCCCCGGAAATGTTCGATGTATACCTCACACCTATAGACAGCAAAGTGAATGATATGATGGAATGTCGCAAACCCTGTTACACTGAATAATTTCATGCTGCCCTCCCACACGACAAAACTGCACTGAGCAAGGAACGTGTGTGTTCACCTATCACTGAGGTTATCTGACATCGCTGCTGCATATGCACATTTCCCCAAATTTTATTCCATTTGCCAATTACGTGCCCAAATGTGAATCTGTCCTTATCTGTTTCCAGCATTTTTGGTCTTCCACACGGCTTTCTCTCCCACACAAACTGATACTGTCACTGAAACGGGATGCATATTGACTTGTTTCCTTCATCAACACAATTGATATTGATCGTAAATGGCTGTGGCTTTTCCAATCATTCTTCTGGCACCCCCAGCACTACCAGATCACTAGGCTGGAGATTACTCTGTTTATTGTCCACCAGCCAATCTGCTAATTTGCAAGACTCAGTAAACACTGGTACGTTGATTCTGCCTTCACTTTACAATTTTATAATACACAGTCAGAGATCAGTCAGAGATGGGGACAGTGGAAAACACAAAGACGAACAAGGAGTTAAGTAGAGAGAGAGAGGGAGGGAGAGAGAGAGTGGGGTAGTCAGAAACTGCAGATAGAGTCTGAGAGAAAGGATTGTGGCGGATCCCTGAGATGACCAACTCCTTAAATTACACCACCATATCCAGATTGAAATACAAAACATGTTTCAACTTATCAAGTTTGTAAATATAAGTTTCACTGACAAGTCCTAAGACCCACAATGACTCTAAAAAACTCACCAGCAGGATGAAAGCCCAGGTTCTCTGGCCATGTGTCCGTTTTAACACTGGCACTGTTCGGTTTCTACTGCCTGTCCTCAGACCTCCATCCGAAGAGAATCGTCGAAATTTTCTCAGTGTTTCTGTGAGCTGCCCTGTCTCTGTGCATTTCCCCAGCCTGCTGAGATTCCCCCAGAATCTGGTCACAGTCCAACAATCTTGGCGTCCTAGTAAATGAGACCAGGGAAACAGGGTAGCTGTCACAAGGAATTACTATTGCAAATGTTGCATTGTTCTTCGCTGTGAGAAAATTCCAGTTTATAAGTAGGGAAGTCTGTCGACAGTGAAACAAGTTCCTCGCTGAAACCAGACATGAAGGATTCTATATTGTTTGGGTTTCCATATCTAAGAGAGAAGGTCTTGTCATAAACAGACTGAGGCAGAGATTCACTGGGGCGAAACGTGCATGGCAGGACTGTCCCATGGAATTGTTTTGCCTCAGCCTGCATTAAGAAGAATGAAAGGAGGGGTCAAAATGCATCCCATCCAATTCCAACAGAGATGGACATCTAGAAGTACTGAGCTTGTTTGCCTTGATGAGGGAGTCTCGACTGAAAGGTCACAGTCTAAAGATATGTGCTCGGCCGTTTCACACAGAGATAAAGAGAACTGTCTTCACTCGGAGAGTGACCAACCTAAGGAATTCTCTCACATAGGAGATGATGCCACACAATATATTCCGGAAAGAGAAGATAATGCTTTTACATAATATACACATCGGGGGTATGGCCACAAATGGGGAACATAGCACCGATATGTAGGGTCAGCCATGAACATACTAATTGAGAAAGCGTATTGAAATGGCTGAATGACCTATTTCTGCTCCTGTGTTCAATGCTTCCATCAGTTTAATGTCCTCCAGAAAATCTCATCTTGAACAGTATCAATAGGCGTTTGCATTCAGATATTCCTGCATATCCATATTGTGATCATTCTTCGCAGAAACTGTTTACATTCAGTCTGAAGATGAAAGAACTCCACAGGATTCTTCATTTTCACGCTCAGAATGACAAGACTCTAGGGATCGCTGTGCATTTCTTTGTTCAGCTTGTCTCTGAATTGATACATTGTCCCACTCAAACTGATGCCCTTCTTCGTTTGTGTGTCTGGTCACTGCTGAAAGTTGCTCACGAGTTTTGCTGGCTAATTGGTGCTCATGTGTCCTGGTGGCTAGTTAACTGAGGGTTTTTCCAATTCAATGTTTGTTGTAGTCCTTGCAGGATATTTTGAATATTACTTTCGTCCTGTTGCATGTGGGGAGGGGTCCTTTAAATGTATCAGTAGTTGCATTAGTCGGCGGGTGGGCGAGCATTATACCCACGGGTCGAAGTGAAATATTTACTGATACTGTTACAAAGTCGAAAGCAAATATATTGACTTTAAAATAGAAAGTGTTTTTTGAATTTTGATAGAAAATCAAAGTGCAGGTTGCACTACCGAAAGAGAAAGTCAGGGAGACGAACTGTTTCAAAATAGACACATGTAGGTAATGGCTGTTTAATGCTTACATGGGTTTTGATTTTTGGTTTGACAACAATTCGAGTTGAACCAAGTCGTTCAAATTATACCCAGGATACTAAAATCCAATCGAGTTTGAATTTATTGTTTTAACAAAATTGGACCAATGACACAGCACGACGTTAAGGGTTTGAAAATAAAGTAGGCATTTTAGAAATTGGTCAGAACAGTTACTGTTGAACAGCCAAAAAAATGCCGTAGTGTCGGTCAGCTAACTGCTCAGCTAACATCTTGCTTTCAATGAAATTGGACGAGACATCCTATTAGCGGTACGTGTTCACGCAGTGAAAGGAAAGAAGAACTGGGGAAATTATAGATGGAACATTGAAGACAGAGCAGAGACAATTGGATTTGAAATTACATTAATACACTTTTTAATGATTGTATTTCTGGTACAGCATTTGTATACTTTGGGGTCAGATAGTAATTCGTTGAGAAAAGAGGGGTTGAATTTGTGAACAGCTTTCTTTCGTGTTCAATGTTAGAATGAGGAGTTTTTTTGATTAACTTTGGGAAACTAGGGATTCTGTGTCCCTCACTCACATTTTAACATCTCACATGGCGAGGCGAGCTTTTCTTGATGTTTAGCTTTAATTGACACAGTGTGTCAATCATGTCGTCGCAACAGTTTGCCGGCC
Source organism: Hemiscyllium ocellatum (assembly GCF_020745735.1). Classification (NCBI taxonomy): domain Eukaryota; kingdom Metazoa; phylum Chordata; class Chondrichthyes; order Orectolobiformes; family Hemiscylliidae; genus Hemiscyllium; species Hemiscyllium ocellatum. Next base: position 441,208 of record NW_026867607.1, read on the forward strand.
AATAGAACAGTTTTAATAGTATGCAGTCTGGGATTTTGACAGTTTTGGAATGGATCTCAATTCATGAAATCTAGGATATGGTCACAATTGGACAGATTTGAACTGGTTTGATGTACGAAAGGTCCCATCAGAAATGAACAATTGGTGATCCATGTTCTTCCTCGTGAAATAAAACTTAGGCGAGGAAATCTCTTAAATTTCCAATACATCTGTTTATTTAAATTAGAAGTGAGGAAAATGGCTCTTATCAGAAAAAGTAAAGGGAGAGAAGGGTCTTCGCTAACAAAAGAACAAGAAAGCAGTCGGAGAAGGAGGAAGAAAAGAAAGAGAAAGGGAGAGAGATTTTGAATTTTAAAAGCTGAAAATTTGTCAGGATATTCAACTTAACAAGAACGGGGATGGTCGGAGGTGATCTAGATCTCTACAAAAAAGTTAAAGCATTGCCACGTATCTATGAGAGTGATGTCGAAGGGGTTTTATAAAATTGCATTTGAAGCACTGGCTCGGCAGATGAAGTGACTGGTGAACGTGTTAGTATCGTTAGTTCAGAGTATTCTGGCAGCTTGAGCTAGTTAGGAATCTCCTGAACTTCCAGATGAGGGGACAGAGATTGTGCAGATATTCAAGCAGCTATTGTAAGTGGCTGTGAATTTGTACCAAATGCATATAGACAGTGGTTCACACAAGTCATGGAGCAACCAGGCAGACTTATGCTGAGTTCGAAAAAATTGAGGGAATCAAAATTGATAGATGAGTATGACTATCTCCCAAATACTAGACAGGACATTTGGTTTTGAAAAATAAATGGTTGTGTTGGAGGAGTTTATAAACGCACTTTCAGACATGACAAAACATGTGTGAATGAGCATAATGTTCAGGAAGTGAGAGGAACAGCAGATAAGACAGTCATATATTCACTGGGGCCCAAGGCGAAATTGAGGTTCCAGCAGGAATTTCATCCTGTGTGGAATTTTGGAGAATTGGATCACTTTTTTTCACTAATAAATAGTCAATTATACCCGGAATACTTTGCGACAATTGAATTAAGAAGATCGCAACGGTGAAAAGGAGTAGAAAAGCCTCAGGTAATTTCACTTTAATAGAGTGGGGCACAACATTACAATGCCAATGGTTTAAGAAAGGCACTACAAAAAAGTTGCTTTTATTGCCATCAGTTTGTACAATCAATGACACAATGCCTGTCTTTGAAGAAAAGCACTCTGGACAAAGATGTGGTGAAAGGGTCAAAGCCAGTCGGGTTAGTGCATATCCTAAAGGAAAGACACATAAGAAAATTCGAGGAGCTGCACCTGAGTGCACATCCTATACGAGGCCTGGGTATTGCATTAAAGGCTGATCTCTGTCAAGAGTCAACTTGTGGGCAATGTTTACTCAGAACGTAACAGGGACAGAAGGGAAAGGCGTTGAACTTTTAAGCGATATGGCATTTGGTCAGTATCTCATACTGAGAGCTGAAATTATTCGCACTCTTCCTGACATGTTGCACGAGACGGTGATAATTGGTGGAATAGAGCAAAAGGAATTTAACGTGCCTCTTTGTAAGATCAAGACGGAAAGGCAAATCAAGACTGGTGAAGCAACCGTGCGAATGATTGGCAGAATGTCTATTCTGGAATACAGGTTATTGTTGGAAACGACCTAGCAGGATAGGAGGAGTGAGTGACGCGGATTGTGGTGGATAAGCCAAGGGAAGATCAGTGAATTGATGAGTTAAAAGAAAAATATCCTGACAATTTTCCAGTCTGTAAAATAACAAATGTCGAGAGTATTGTGCTGGAAAGGCACAGCAGGGCAGGCAACATCGGAGGAGAAGGATAATCGATGCTTCGGGCAAAAACACTCCATTAGGAATGAGGCTGTGTGTTGAGTGGGCTGAGCGATAAATGGGAGACGGTGGGGCTGGGGACACGGTAGCTGAGAGTCCGAGAACCAGATCGAAGTGGTGGTACTGGTGATCTTTTGCAGCGGAGGTTAGAGTGGATTTTTGGCAAGCTAGATGGTCAGGTAAGACGAGACATGAGGGCAGTGCTGAGTCGGATGCTTGAAACTACGATAAGGTGTGGGAGGGAAAATGAGGAAACTGGTGAAATCCACGTTGATCCCATGAAGTTGGAGGGTCTCAAGGCGGAACATGTGGCGTTCTTCCTCCAAGAATCGGTTGGTTAGGGAGTGGGGGTGGTGGGGTCCCAAGACCTGCATGTCCTTCACGGAGTCGGAAGGGGTGTTGAAGTTTTTTGGGCATGGGATGGTGGGGGTGTCGGTACAGGTGCCGTGTGATGTTTTCTGATGCGCCCTGCAAGTAAGCTTCTTGTCTCCCCAGTGGAGTGGAGACAGCATCGAGAGCAAAGGACACAGTAAATGGCATGTGTATGAGGGCAAGTAAAACGCTGACAGATGTGCAAGACTGATTAGCGGAATTCGATGATCGTCAGGAGGAGGTGCGACCGCGGATTTTCCAAGTCCTGTGGTGGCAGGGCAATGTGTTGGGAGTTGAGGGTGGTTTGTTTGGGGCGTGGACCTGACAAGGCAGTCACAGAGGGTGTTGTCTTTTCGTGAGCCGAAGGGGTACAAGGGAGATATATCTCTATTCAGAGGGTCCATTTGGAGGCTGCAGAAAAGGCGGAAGATGATACAGAGTACATGGAGGTTTGTGGGGTGGAAGGTGATAACCGGGGAGGAGAGCGTGTCTGCCCTTGTTGCAGTTGAAGGGTAGTGTTCAACAGTGAACGTGCAGGAAGTGGAAATTATGCACTAGATGGGATCATCACCACCTAGAGGCCAAATTGCGGTCTTTGAAGAAGGATGCAATCTGGTGCATTCTATGGTCGAACTGGTCCTCCTGTGATCAGATGGGGTGGAGGTAGAGGATTTGGGAATGAGGCATAGCGTTTTTACAGAAGACAGGCTGGGAGGAGGTGTAGTCCAGGTAGCTGTTGGACAAGATGGTTTTGCAGAAGCTGTCAGTGTGGAGACACCGTTACCGTTGATGGAGATGGACAGGTCCAAAAGAGGAGGGAAGTGTCCGAGATGGTCCAGGGGAACTTAAGGTCCGCGTTGAATGCGTTGGTGAAGTTGATGAACTGTTTTACCTAATCGTGCGAGCACGAGGTAGCGCCGACACAGTTATCAAACTAACCGAGGAAGCAAACAAAGAGATAGGCAAGGCTCGAGCCCATGCAGATCCGCATGCCTAGCCATTTCCGCTGGAGGAAGTGGGAGGATTCAAAGGAGACATTCTTGCGGGCGAGGACCAGTTCAGCCAAACAATTGAGAATGTCATTGGAAGAGTAGTTGTGGGGACACCTGGAGAGGAAGACGCGGAGGACTTGTCAGCCATTTGCCTCTCCACCTCGTCGGCTCACAGTCTCATTTCTGATGAAGGCATTTTGCTTGCAAATTCTATTCGTTTTCTTCTCAAACACTGCCTGACCTGCGTAGTGTTGCCACACCTTAATCTGGATTCTGATCTCTAACATCTGCAGTCCTCACTTTCTTCCTGTGTAGTAACAAAGTCTCACTGTTGTAAGCGACAGCACTAAGATGGCTCAGAGGTTAGCACTGCTACCTCACATGGCAAGTTCGTTCCCAGACTCGGGCGATTAGCTGGACAGAGTTTACATGCTCGCCCTATGTCTGTGTGAGTTTCGTTCAGTTGTTTTGTTTACTTCACATTGTGCAAAGTTGTGATGATTAGTTACATTGGCCGTGCTCCATTGCCCATGCTGTTCAGGAAGAGTAGGTTACGGGTATTCGCCATGTGAAATGCTGACTTGTAGGGGAATTGGGCTGAGTGTGATGTTTTTCGAAGGGTCAGTTGGACCTGTTCTCCCGACTGGTTTGTTTCCACGCTGTAGGGATTCTGTGGTGTACTTTTCGATACTATGGTGAAGAAAAATGCAGGAGTTGAGGTTCAGTAAGTGGGAAACTGTTTGAATTAATGATGCAGGAAATTCCTGAACATATAGCAGGTCAGAATCGGTGTTTAGTGCTAGAACATAGAACATAGAAAAATACAGCGCAGTACAGGCCCTTTTACCCTCGATGTTGCGCAGATCCAAGCCCACCTAACCGACACGAGCCCAAATTTTACTGTTCGATAATTAAAGGAAATCATGGATAGTTTAGACATACAGAACGTCAAAGCAATTGTGTACACTCCTAAATGCCATGAACCATTGGAAAGATCGCATTAGACCCTGAAGACCTGAGTCAGAGTGCACGAACAGGATTACCAACATGATTGGGATAAATACATCCCGTTCATATTATTTGCTACTTGGGATGTCCCAAACGAATCTGCTCAGTTTGCTCCTTTTCAATTCATATTTCGACATTAAGTGAGAGTGCCATTGGAACGAATTAATGAAACATTGATAGGACTGAAGTCGGAGATTTCAGTGACATAATCCACACTTTATGTATCTGAATTTAGGGAAAGCGATTCGCGAAACAGCACCAGAATAGGGCACATCACAAATTTAACCAGGCGAGAGGGACACAATTCCAAATTTCGCATATTTTCCCAGAGAGATGGTTTCTAAGTACTGTTATTAGTGATAAGATGTCCATGCAAAGCCAGGGTTAGTTGTCACAAACAAAGTAAACGACCTCGTAAAGTTGCTGGATCGAACACTGTCTCGAGCATCATCCAGAAGCTCACTGAAAATGTTCCCTAATATGGTGGTAATTCATCTGAATATGGACCTTCCAGCTCAGCGAGCAATGTACATCCACCACTGTCTCGGGCATGTCTTGCTTATACAGCGAAACCTTGCTATAATAGAGAAAAGCTAATGCATAAACAGATGTTTGTTACTCTCCTCAAAGTGAGAAATCAAATCCAGATGGTGTGGAATTTGATATGCCTCAAAATATATTAAATAATGATGGAATACTTCAGGAGTGGGATTGTTTGGTGAGCTACCTGTCTAAGAAGCAAAGAAACGACTTCGAAATTGTGCTGTAACACCACAACGATATATACAAGAATAGAATAGGAAGGCCTAATGCAATGCTCGGAGGTGGAAGTGGGGAATGCTGTTCCGATAAAACAACCCCCTTACAGGCTTACTCCTCACAAACCCACATCGCTCCAGAAGGACGGGGTGCGATGCTCAACGAAGTTATCACCGAACTGGGTCAGAGTAATGCAGCTTCATGGGAATGAACATCTCTCTCTCTCTCTTTCTCTAACACACACACACCCTTTCTGCCCTCCCTCTCTCCCTCTATCTCTCTCCACACCCCCTTTCTCTCACTCTCTGACATCTTCTGTGAGCACTTTTGCCAAATTTTAACTTTTTCGCAGGTTTCTTTTTATGGAGATATTACAAGTATTTGGGACATCATCATGTAGTTGCCGTGGTCTCGATTTGATTTTCAAATATTTATATTTTATTAAAGTAGGCTGTGTTTAGTTCCTGTGTGAAGTAAATTCTATTTTGCTTGAAACTGAGTGGTTGGGTCAACTGGATCACTCCTGGCATATCCACCTTACACCTGCCTAAAACAGCGAGAAAATGTTACGGTCTGGTAGGCCTTCCAGCAATCTTTTGAGGGGTTCTAGATCGATCCATAACATATTTGAAGCTGGTTGTGGGACTCCTTCTCTAGTTCAGATTTGGGATTGGGATTTCTGGATATAAAGACAGCGAGTGTGAGTAACCTGTGTTCCAGCTGCTGAAACGTGGTTGATTTAAATAATATTTGGTGTATTAATTTCCCTCTCAGTCACTAAGAGTTTATATTTCGAAATGGAAGAACTGACTTTGAGGGTCTTAGAAAAGATGAACGAGGAAAAGCTGCTGGGATTGGCGGTTTACCAGAAGTTAGAGTTATTATCGTTCATCAGAAATGGAGATTAATTAGAGCTGTAGCTAAGCATTTAGATTTTCTTGGAAGACAAACGGATATTTGCAGATGGCTAACCTTCAATTGAGAATGAACGAGCTGAAGGTGAAGGCAAAAGTAAAGAATGAGTAAAAAATTAAATACTTTAAATGTTGATTAAAACTGTCTGGAAAGAGAAAAAAGAATATATCGCGATGGAAGAATGAAAAGAAAGACAGAGGGAAGAAACAGAAAAGGAGAGAGTTTTAATTTCTTAAATTGACTGTTCGTCAGGAGAATCAGCTTCACTGTATGGAGAGGAAGGCTGAAGGTAAGCTTAGTGAGGAAGAGCATGAGGATGAGCAAACTTGTGATAGACAAAGGCCTGATGTGGATCTGCTTTAATGTATTAAAACGTTGTCTAAATTTGATGAGAAGCACGTAGAGGCTTTTTCCATCTCATTTCAAACAGTCAGTCGCCTGAATCGGGAATTAAAACGGGATCTCAGGTGCTGTGAGGCAGCAGTGCTAACCACTGTGCCACCGTGCCGCCCACTAATTCGAAAAGATAATTTTACCCAATCTTTATAAACAAATTTTGTTTTTTTTTAAATATACAGTTCCTAGCAGAAATAGTTTTCAATCAGTACATAAAGTACCTCAAATAGGATTGACATTTGCCATGCAAAATCTAAGCTAATAAAAAGCACAGACAACAGTTTAAAATCACCATGGCTTCACAACATGAAGACCTAAATGAAAACATGCCAGGATCTCGAGTGTTAGGGCATAAAGAAAACAAGTATTGCACAAGACTACATGTCACCACGAATGAACAAATCATAACAGAATACATGGTGTTCACACTCAGTCCAGCGAAAACAAAATCAAACAGACTGTTGCTTTCCCTCTCTCCTTCTGTCTGGGAACCTTTTTCCATTTCAACGTTTTGTTGTGAAAATTTCTACCAAGTTTTGTATGCGATCGCAACTAAACATGCTATCTGTTTGAAATAGCTTGTCAGTTCTACATGTGCATCTCACATTTACTGATAAAATCATATTTTCGAATCAATTCCCTATTACATAGAAAGTTTATACTACATACACAGACCATCACAATCTTTCAAAACTGATAATTGACGTCGTTTAATTCCTATATAACAATATACCAAGTTGTCCAATTCACACAAATAATTTTACAAATTGTTCAATCTTTTAGAGGGGCCTGCATCCCGATAATCGTTTTCTTGATCAATTATTTTCTCATAGAGTTCCCCTTCCGAATTTCATAGTGCGTCTATTCCATTGTTCCTTATGAACCATACCTATTCAATATTTTATGTGCATGTCGAATTAATATCAACTTTATCACTTAGGTAAAGGATATATGTATTTCATTGTAACGGTATTAAGGTTCAGTGAGAAACAAATGAAGCTATGTTTTCATTACGATTGTTTATTTCCTTTTCTTCAGGGGAAGTTGATACGAATTCAAAAACATGTCTGTTGAGATAAAACAGAAATGGTTTTTCTGAATTTTGAGATTAACTTAAAGTGCAGGCTCAGCTGCACGAAAGGAAAGGCTGAGAAACGAGATGATCCAAAATAGGTACATCCAACAGTTAGTTGTTGAAGGAATACATGCATTCTCCTTCCTGTTTTGACAATAATTTGAAATAACGAGTTTGAGAACGTTTGTAGCTCAGGTTGAGGTTTCGGATGTCGGTTTGCTCGCTGAGCTTGAAGGTTCATTTGAAGACGTTTCGTCACCATACTGGAAAAACATCAGCAGTGAGCTTCCGCATGAAGCACTGTTAGCAAAGTTCACTTTCTATTTCTGTGTTGAGATTTCCTTGTGTTGGTGAGACATGACCCGCTCTCACTCGTATCCTTACATACAGATGAGAAAGGACATCACTTCGACAGGGACAATATAATAGCGTGAATATTGTAACCTCTTTATCTGCTGCTCCTGTAATGTCTGTAAACTTTACTTTCTCGAGGATATCGTTTAAAACGTTTTGGTCCTTCCTCATTAACCTAACCGTTTTGTATATTCAGGAGCAGCGTTTTAGTCTCCACTGTGCTTTCCATTTCCACTCCAACGCGATTCACCCGCATATTCTGGTTTCGTACAGTTGACTTTCCACGACATTCAACTACTTCTCCTAATCTATAAAAACTGCGATTTCGCGTGGCCTACATTTTTGGAGTGAAAACAACTGAAAACATTTACGTTCTCTGTCCCCTTCACAGGTTTTCTTTTTAACCCGTCGTAAATCATCCTTATGATCTTCACCGAAATCAAACATTCTCTTACCAGAATTTCTCTTTTCCCCAACTTCTCCCCTCACAGACTGAAACTGAAGTCGGAAGCCAAACTTTCATTTCTGAACCAATTCATTGTCGTCAGCCATTTCAGCTGCTGACCTTGTATTTTTAACTCTGTACTCTTCCATATGACTTCTCATTATTTCAGGATGCAAATTTTTCAATTCTTCCTAAATAATTATCTCAGTAAGAGCAGCCTCGGTTTGCTCTACTTTAACACCCTTTTCCATCGTTCCATAATACTTTGTTTTATTCCTTCAAATTCAATGTACGAATGACCAGAATCCCTCCTTTGCTTCCCTAAACTTTGTCTACAGGCTTCAGGCAGAAGTTCATTTTCATTTAAGATGGCTTTCTTCACCACCTCTTAAGCTCCAATACCTCCTATGTTAATGATACAAATACTTCATTAGCTCTGCCGACAAATTTTGTCTGAATCGACAAAAAGGCTCATGGCAAATTGTCCTTGAATTTGTTTAGCCTCTGTTTGAAATGAGATGGAAAAAGCCTCTACGTGCTTCTCATCAAATTTAGACAACGTTTTAATACATTAAAGCAGATCCACATCAGGCCTTTGTCTATCACAAGTTTGCTCATCCTCATGCTCTTCCTCACTAAGCTTACCTTCAGCCTTCCTCTCCATACAGTGAAGCTGATTCTCCTGACGAACAGTCAATTTAAGAAATTAAAACTCTCTCCTTTTCTGTTTCTTCCCTCTGTCTTTCTTTTCATTCTGCTATCGCGATATATTCTTTTTTCTCTTTCCAGACAGTTTTAATCAACATTTAAAGTATTTGATTTTTTACTCTTTCTTTTCTTTTGCCTTCACCTTCAGCTCGTTCATTCTCAATTGAAGGTTAGCCATCTGCAAATATCCGTTTGTCTTCCCAGAAAATCTAAATGCTTAGCTACAGCTCTAATTAATCTCCGTTTCTGATGAACGAAAATAACTCTAACTTCTGGTAAACCGCCAATCCCAGCAGCTTTTCCTCGTTCATCTTTTGTAAGACCCTCAAAGTCAGTTCTTCCATTTCGAAAGATAAACTCTTAGTGACTGAGAGGGAAATTAATACACCAAATATTATTTAAATCAACCACGTTTCAGCAGCTGGAATACAGGTTACTCACACTCGCTGTCTTTATATCCAGAAATCCCAATCCCAAATCTGAACTAGAGAAGGAGTCCCACAACCAGCTTCAAATATGTTATGGATCGATCTAGAACCCCTCAAAAGATTGCTGGAAGGCCTACCAGACCGTAACATTTTCTCGCTGTTTTAGGCAGGTGTAAGGTGGATATGCCAGGAGTGATCCAGTTGACCCAACCACTCAGTTTCAAGCAAAATAGAATTTACTTGACACAAGAACTAAACACAGCCTACTTTAATAAAGTATAAATATTTGAAAATCAAATCGAGACTACGGCAACTACATAATGATGTCCCAAATACTTGTAATATCTCCATAAAAAGAAACCTGCGAAAAAGTTAAAATTTGGCAAAGGTGCTCACAGAAGATGTCAGAGAGTGAGAGAAAGAGGGTGTGGAGAGAGATAGAGGGAGAGAGGGAGGGGAGAGAGAGAGTGTGTGTGAGAGAAAGAGAGAGAGAGAGAGATACCTCAAACCTCGAGATTCCTGCTCCTCGGATGATGCCTGACCTACTGGGCTTTTCCAGCACAATTCTAATCATGTCATGTTAAAAGCAAGGGATAGGAAAAGCAAAGTTCTTGAAGCTTGGATGACAGGAGAAATCGTACGACGAGCCAAGAGGAAAAAGAAAATACATTTGAGTTCCAGACAGCTAAGAACAGAACTGGCCCTGTAGGAATAGCGGGAGACTAATACCAGTCTTAAACGAGAAGTCAAGTGTGCGAAAGGGGGTGATAAAATAGCTTTAGTGGGCAGAATTAAGTAGAATCCCAAAACACTTTATTCATATATAAGAAGCAAGTGGGTAACGAAAGAAAGGATGAACCCACTAAAGGATAAGGGGGAAGGCTGTGTGTCGATCTGAGAAATTGGGTGAGATTCTGAATGATAATATTTCATCAGTGTTCACTGAGGAGAGGTAAATGAATGAATGTTGAGAATAGAGATTGAAGTTTGATTACTCGGGATCACTTGGACATAAGTAGGAAAGATATGTTGTGTAAACTAGACGTTATAAAGATGGATAAATCCCCAGGGCCAGATGGGATCTCTGCCAGGTTGCTCGGCGAGGCGAGAGAGGAAATAGGATACCATTGTAGCATCCTTAAACGCAGGTGAGGTGTCAGAGGACTTGAGGATTTGTCAAGTTGGCCCCTGTACAAGAAGGGTAGTCATAATATTATGGGTAACTGCATAGTGGAAGCCTGACGTCAATGGTGCGAAAGTTGCCGGAGAAGGATCTGAGCGACAAAATATATTTATATTTGTCAAAGACCGGGCTTATCAGTGATAGGCAACATGGTTTTGTTCGGGGGAGATCGTGCCTTACCAATTTAATAAGGTTCTTTGATGATGTGAACAAGTTATGAGATGATGGAAGGACTGTAGATATCATACATGTGAACTTTAGTAAGGCGTTTGATAAGGTGCCCATTGTAAACTTAATGGAAAAATTGAAGTTACATGGAGCGCAGAGTGCTCTAGCTAGGTGAATAAAGAACAGGTTGAGCAACAGGAGACAGAGAGTCGTAGTTGAAGGGAGTTTCTCAAAACGGAGAAAGGTGACTCGTGGTGTTCCAAAGAGATCAGTGCTGTTGTTTGTGATATACATAAATGAGCTGGCAGAGGACACTGTTGGTTTGATCAACAAGTTTGCAGATGACACTAAAAATAGTGGAGTAGCAGAAAACATAGAGCACTGTCAAATATTACAGGAGAATATCGATTGACTGGAGAGATGGGTGGAGGCGCGGCAGATGGAGCTCATTCCAGGCAAACGTGAGGTAATGCATTGTGGGAAGTCTCATTCTGGAAAAAATATACAGTAAACCGAAGAGCTTTGGGGAAGGTTGATGAGCAGAGTGCTCTGTGAGTTCAGTTCCATTGTACCCTGAAGGTGGCTGGCGAGAGTGGTCAGTAAGGCAGATGGTATGCTTGCCTTCATCGGATGAGACACTGATTGGAAGAGTTAGCAGGTCATGTTAATATTGTACAAAACTTTGGTTCGGCTGCATCTGGAGTGCAGTGTACAGTTCTTGTCGTCACGTTAACAAAAGGATGTGGATGCTTGGGAGAGGGTGCAGAGAACTTTTAAGAGGATATTACCTGGTAGGAATGTGCTAGCTGTGATGAGCGTTTGAGTAGGCTAGGATTGTTTTCATTAGAAAAAAATGGCATTGGTCGGGTGTCCTGATTGAGGGGAGATAGTGATAAGCTTTTTCCCAGGGTGAAGTATTCAATAACGTCAGGTCGCACGTTTAAGGTGAGAGGTGAAAAGCTTAACGGGGACACACGTGGCAATTACTTTTCACAGAGTGTGGTAGGAGGCTGGAACGCGTTGCCAGTATAGGTAGTAGAGACAGGCACAGTAGATTCATTTCAGGTGCATCTGGACATATGCATGAGTTGGTGGGGAACAGAGGTATACAGATGCTTAGGAATTGGGCGATAGGTTTACACAGTGGATTTGGAACGGCTGAGGCTTGGCGGGGCGAGGGGCCTGTTCCAGGGCTGTTGATTGTCTTTGTTCTTTGTTTTTTCTTCTAATTTTCAAGTGCTTGTCAGTGGGATTAGAATTGAAATGTTGATACAGACACGATGGTCTAAAGTGCACCTTCAGTGCAATTTGACTCAATGCTCCTGTGTAATTATTAAATTGTGTATTCTACTATAATAATGCACTTAAAAGTTTTGGCTTGTCAGTAAACGGTGAACAGAACATGGACGTCAGTGTGGGCCAAATATATCACTGGACAATTCTCCTTTTGTATTAAAACGGAATGTGAAGGCTTTATTTTCGTATCCCATCGCAACAACTGCAGCAGCATCTCTGGGGACAACAACAAGAGGAAAGAAGGAGAGGAAGGACTGCAGTCTGTGGAAAAGGAGATGACACTGTAACAAAGTTGGATCACAATTCAAGAATCGTCTCCCAGAATAATGCAACAATGATTCAGAATCTGACGACAATGAAATAGTCTGTTATAAAAATACACAGAGACTTATTTGATTGAAATGGTCTCTGCAGATCATTGGCATATAACATTACTTGATCGTTTCGAATGTGCATTTTAGATATTTCAGTCGTTTTACATTCCGATTTTGCTTGTAATTGGGATCCCTAGTAAGTATCATCATTCAACTGTTTAATCAATTCAACAGATTAAGCTGTTCGGTTGAAAAGACACCAGACTCGAAATATTAACTGTGCTTTTTTTTTCATGCAGATGCGGACAGAGCTGCTGAGATTCACCAGCATTTTTATTTCTCTTCTTTGCATTTCATGTGCTGCTGAAACTCTGCATTTTTATTACTGAATGTTACAGTCAACTGTAGCAGTGAACATTGTCATTCAAATACTGCTCGATCCTTCTGGTGATGTTACTAATGAAATTTCTGTGCTCTGTCTGCTAGGTTAACTCTGTCGCCCTTGATATCATTGAAGTGTTGGAAAATTGAAACCTATCCCTCTAAATTTACAGCACAACGTATCTTCTTTATGCTTTAGTTCCACTACTATCTCTGCCCAATGGATTATGGCATGTTGCGCTAATTTCCAATCGCATTCGAATCCCTCAATCTATTCTGAATTCTGTTGTGATGCGGTCAAGATAGTTTGCTCAGCGCACCTGCAGTCCTGCTTGACAAAAAAAGAAATTGTCTTTCAGTTCACACAGCTGTGTTACAGCACACAGCGTAAGATTGATGCTAGTACAACAATATCAACGTTTCTTGAGGCAGTTACTCAGTGTGTAAGATGGTTTGTTTATTCTCCACGTGGGTGCTGTAGGAACTGAATAATCCAATGTTGGAGTTATTGAATCTGGATAGGGCTGTTTGTGTTTGAGGAGATAATTGGGCGGGATGATCTGAATTCTGCGCATGGTTTCATTATTTTGCGTTACATGCCTTATCAAAAGTCTGTCCATTTACCATTCAGTAACTTTTATTCATAAGTATGTTGTAGCGTTTATTATTGTGTATTAATACTGCGTGAGTTGCATTTTCCTTCAATGACTCATTATGTAAAATGTCCTTGTGCACAGCATGAATCAAAATAACAGTGGTGCCAACAAAAAAATAAGTTCACAATCTCTATGAACAATTCCAAATGTAACGCAGAAAACGATTAAGTTTGCAATTAGATACTTGAATGTCTGCGGTAAAATTTGCAGTAACTACATCAAACTTTGATCCACACTCATTCAATCCCATCCATCGCAGGATGACACAGATCATTCAGAGACATTGCATAGGTTTACGAGATTAGAAAGATTTTGTTTCAACTGTATCTCTCATTGTTGAAGTATGGGTTGGGGTACGTTGTATATTTATTTGTTGTTGTTTTTAATATAGATTGTCCTAACATTGAAAACGCAGACATATGGATTCACTTGGCTAATTCATGCTTTGAATGTATTCTCTCATCAAGAGCATTTAACACTTTATGACTTATTCATTATAGTTCACTGAAAGTGGGTCATGTAATTGAAACATACAGACCTCTAAACAGATATGATGGGAGAGATGTTGAGAAGATGCTTCGACGAGTGCCGGAGTTTGAATGCGGAAACCTAGCTCCAGAGACAAATTAATCAGGTAAAGAGCGAATGAAAGGGCTTTCTACTCCCAGATGTTGGACAATGTTTGATGCATCTGTCACCATGTTACAGGAAGGATGTGGATGCTTTGGAGAAGGTTTATAAGAGGTTTAGGGGGATGCTGCCTGCATTGAAGGCTACGAAGTAGAAGAGGAAGCGCCAAAACGTCGACTTGTTTTCTCTGCGGCAGTGAAGGGTGATTGATCAAATTTGTTAAACTTACGACACGCACAGAAAGTGTTGACAGTCAGATTTTTTTTTTTGGTTCCCAACGTTGAAATGTCTACCATTCGGATGCATGCAATGTTGGTGAGGGGGCAATGTTCAAAGGAGATGTGAGGGTCAAGATTTATAACAGCAGTAGGTGTCTGAAACAAATTGACAGGGGTCATGGTGAATGCAGATAGGATAGGTGCATTTCTGGAACTTTTACGTAGACACATGAATATGCAAGGACTGGACGGATATATAGTCCGTGGAGGAAGAGGGATTGGTTTAATTTATGTCCATGTTTGGAACAACGTTGTGGACCAAAGGTCCCTTTACTGTGCAGTATTGTTTTATATCCGATATTGTCACGGTATTTAGTTCTCATTGGAAGTATTATAAGAGAGGGGAGACAGACTTCCAAAATGTTGGTGAACTGATGGTTATGCTGATGTTCCACAAGACAAGACTGAAGACTTTAGACAAATCAACCATAATGCAAGAGAGAAATATATCACCTTTTGTGGCTTCTCCACCCTTCAATATGTTCCTCCTCGATATTATGTTCGGGCCTGCTCTCCGTCCTTCTTGATGTCAGCATAACCTGAACATACATCTTTCTCTTTCTTGAATATATACAGAAATTTTACTTCTGCTGTCTTTTATGGTGGAGTATTGTACAGTACCACTATCCGTCATTCAAAGCAATACAAGCCTAACTCATTCATAAATAGTTCACTCCATACCCGAAGATCGTGCCCATGCTCTGAAGTGGAACATGTTTGGATCGTTGACTACATTTGGAAAGCATGTTGCGAGTATTGATTGAAATTCTGTGCAAGTTGTAGTTTTGTGCTGATGTATTTCCAAGCCTGCAGGAGCAGAAAAATCGTAAATCAAGCAAAATCAAAACCCAAAATAATTGGCTCCAGTGTTTGGATGACAGTCATGGAGCAGCTCGCTGAGAGTCGCCCAACGTTTTGGGTTAAAAACCACGTTGCAACGCATAAAAGCTTTTGTTCAATGAAGTGTGTCTGAAATCACGGCGACATTCATATTGGCATTATTTTTACCTACAGCAAATTGGCGTTGCGAGCCGGGCCCTTTCTTCTGGACCAGGTATGTGGTCATTGCCTGGGCATCAAAAAAGGACACCAAAAAAAGTTGGCGGTAATTAGACTCCAGTAATTACCTATTAAAGTTGGCCTTACCTGCAGTAATTGATGACCTGTCACGAGTGAATGTGAGATTATCAGTCCCTTCGCGATTGAGTTAAGCACAAATGGACAAAAAGGTATTCGTCTCGAGCACATAGCCTCGGCTGTAGTTCACAAGGGTGATCCCCCAAGCAAAATCCAGAAACTTCGATTTGGAGTGGAGACTGGAAAAATAATGCCTGCGATATGATACTCGGATGTAAGTGTGATTGTTGTGAACCTGACTAATACAACGTAAAACGGTATATGGGGAGTTATCCACTCTTCATTTATGTACCGCTAAGTTTCCCCCAAGTGAGTGACACGGCCAGTGAGAAAACATAGATTTAAAAACAATGACTGCAGATGCTGGAAACCAGATTCTGGATCAGTGGTGCTGGAATAGCACAGCAGTTCAGGCAGCATCCAAAGTGCAGCGTAATCGACGTTTCGGGCAAAAGCTCTTCAAAAGGAATAATTTTTTCAAAAATCCTGATGAAGGGCATTTGCCCGAAACGTTTATTTCACTGCACTTTGGATGCTGCATGAATTACTGTGCTCTTCCTGCACCATTGATCCAGTGGAAAAACATGATTACAATGTAGCTAGGGGTTTAAACACAGTCGAGAAATTGGTGGAGATCGTGAGTGTAAACCGATCATTTGTTATAGTGGGGCAGCAATTTCAAAGGAAACCCCCGGGGTTTCTCATTCATTAGCACATGGCAAACATACAAGCACTCATTAAACAGGTGAAAAAAATAGGTGGATCGTACTGAAGTAATCATGAATTTGGCTTTTCAGACAGAAGAAAGATAAACCAAGAGAACAGGAGTCATTTTGTGACATCAATAGCCAGGCTTATCAGCCAATCCTCAGGATCCACGAAGACAGAGGAGAAAAGAATCTGAGAATCACGAGTTAAGGAAACAGGGGCAAGAGGACCGTCACAGAAATAGAGAGCAAAGGCCTTTCTGAGAAATTGGACATTTTTGTAAATCATTTGCGTGAACTGGTCAACTTACTAAGTTGAAAAGTACAAACACGTTTGGTATATATGTATATTCATTACGGACCTCATAACAAAACAAAAATAAAACGTTGTCACTAAATCGACACAAAGAACCGAGAAGCCATTCCACGTGATGCCACATTTAATTGCGATAGCATAAAACAATTGGTAGTAATTTTGAGAAATTTAAAAACAGGAAATTGAGAAAGAGAGAGGAGAGAGACAGAGAAACGCCTAGTCTTAACACTTTGTGGTCAGTTTTGATTGTTCTTTTGAAGATCGTATGAGGAAAGGCTGAGGCACTTGGGGCTGTTCTCATTGGAGAAAAGAAAGTTTAGGGGAGATGTGATAGAGGTGTACAAGGTGATTAGGGTTTTAGATAGGGTTGACAGTGAGAACCTTTTTCCGCTAATGGAGTCAGCTGTTACTAGGAGACACAGCTTTAAAATAAGGGGATGTTGGTATAGGACAGATGTTAGGGGTTGTGAGTTCATGGAATGCCCTGCCAGTAGCAGTGGTGGACTGTCCCTCTTTATGGTCATTTAAGCGGGCATTGGATAAGCATATGGAGGTTTTGGGGCTAGTGTAGATTAGGTAGGCTTCGGTCGGCGCAACATCGAGGGCCGAAGGGCCTGTACTGCGCTGTACTTTTCTATGTTCTATGTTTTGTTTCTTAGTAGATACATGTGCTCCTGGATGGGACTTTGTTTTGTTCCCTCCAACTCAGGATCCGGGAATGGTTGGAATTCAGCCTACATTTTGAAATCTATGGTGAAGTCCAGGTCTGTGAACACTGTGGCAGATTTAGTCACTCTGAAGACACTTGTTGCAGAAAATAGGGCAAACCAACAATCACCCAGAAAACGTTAGACTGACACCAGGCAGCACCATGGGCACGTGTGCTAAGAAGGGTAGTATTTACATTTCTGCACTGATAGCGGTCAGACAGTGCACGACATTAGTTGACCCGAAATCATCTATATCCATTCCTGACCTACCCCTGCCCACAACTAACAACATGATTTATGTACAAGGGGTTAATTTTTAACAAACCCCTGCGTACATAAGTGAGGCCACTCTCGTGGTTATCAATAGTTTGTATTTACTGATGCGATTTTATGTGTGTAAAAATAATGAAGGAACACAAACTGCCCCGATTAAAATTACAAACTTTATAAAACCCACAAAGGTCCCAGACTGGGAACCTTAGCAGTCCTGCGTGAACCACCAGGGTCAATGAACCCATTTTGATTACAGGAAATGTAATTTTATATACTAAAATACTCCTGCAGAAATGCTGAATACAGGAAAATTACGATCAGCCTCTAACATGAGAAGAGCAAAATGAGAGGCTGTCCTTTTGCCACCCATCAGATCCGTTATTATAGTAAGGGAGACCCGGAAAAACGGAGATGAATAAAACAATGAGGGACAAACAAGAAAGGCAGGATTGTACAGAGGCAAGTGGAGGATTGTCCAGAGGCCCCATCGGCGAGTCGTAAGTTATGAATAAAACTCTACACAAAAAAACTTCCTTTTTCATCATGAAATTATCACTTTAAGGTTGTCTAACTCCACTCGCTAAAGTTCAGAATGTTTTCCTCATTATAGCCCTGGTACAATTGTGCCAACAAAAAATGATTATTCTTATGAAAAGAGTCGTTGTTATAAGATTTCTCAAAACAAAAATTTATCTTTGGTCCAAATTTGAATAGTAACATATAAAATGCATCGAATAAGACATAAAGTAAGTTTAAGATATAGGCGAAAAATTATAGAAAGAACAAACAACAAGTGGGATGACTTGAAGTTGCACTTGAAGTTATCGTGCATTTTCGTGAAAATGAAATTTAAATGAGAGTGCTGAACTGACACATTTCTGTAGGTGTTGTTAGTGCTCTTGTTTTAGCTTGGTGAACTTGATGATTAAGCCACTACACGAGGCATAGGGACTATACATGGAGAGATAAGTAATATCTCAATTTTGTTGATAAGCTCATGTGGGATACAAGAATGCATGGCAACCTTAGGTTACAAATTTATGTGTGCAGAAGCAATTGTCACCTCGGAATTAACGAGCATAGGTGAATGCTTAAAAAAAAAAGATAAACAAATTGTTGCACTGCACAACTGGCCTTAGACATGTCCACCTATTTGACAAATTGATTAGTGTGGCTTTGGAGATCCCTAGACAATAGTTTAAAAGATAAGACATTGACGCATGTACCACAGAGAGTCAGCTTTTAGAAGAGTAATAGGGAAATGTAGTGATATGGTGGAAACAAGAATGATCATCCACGCGTTTTCAGAACCATCTGGCCTTTGATAACTTGGTCGTGGCACGGGGACCAGCTGCTTGTTATTGGCGCCGAATGTTGCACATAAGTTCGGAACAGTTCAGACACTATAACTAATCTACATATGCATGACGTTTGTCAGGTTTGTCAGGTACTGGAGCAACTTGATGATTACAGTTCTCTGGGGTGGCTCGGCTGGCTACTAAGCGTTTCTTCGGGGTCTTATATTTTGTTTTTATTCATTTTTCATGCTTTTATTGCCATTATCTTCGGTGTCTATTGACACGTTTTAAGTCACATTGTAGAATCGTAACTGCTCACCTTATGCCATTCTGATGTTACAGAACAGCCTTACCCCCCAGGCTGATAGGGACTCACTTGAGCTTTGGTTGAAACGGGTCTGGAATCCACGGCCATCCAAGTGCCTTTAACCACAAGAGTGTATTGAAGTCGTGTATTATGGGAGCAATGTTAATGCTACAAGTGTATGCTGGGATACTTGGCCAAAATCTGTTTGCTGACAGAAAATGCTGCGTTTTCCTCTGCAACTGTATACGGAGAATGTTAGCAAAATTTACCACAGGTAGGTAAAATCTCCTTTAAAAGACAATGGGCAGGAACTGTAATAAGTGGAGAGAGACGTTATCTGTTATTCTGCAAACCTGTATTTTACAGATTGCTGCAGACACGTTTTATGTTATTGCAAAAGACTTCCTGTTATTCAGAATTGAGGTGTGATAAAAGCGAAACATCTTGCAGAAGCCAGTGACCTACGGAAACATTTGTTGTGGACTATGAACAATAACAGCCTTGGAACTTTCACGATGAAAATAGTTTACATAATGGAAACAATGTATTTTGCTTGAGTCAACGGCATAAAAGGCCGTTGATTGTAATGCCACTCTTAGGGAGACCTCTCATCTTCCAATAGTCTTTTATTTCGTGTAATAAACTGTGATTTTCCTTGTTCTACATTTAAGTCTTGAGTTTAATTTGCAAGAATTTGTTTGTTCGAAATCAGGAAAAAGCGCAGACTTGTCTTTTTTTTTAGATGTTGACCCTTGACTCAACTGACTCTTGGAGGTTACTTGAATTGAAGTGTGAGGGCTACTCACAGAAAAAATAGTACAAATCTGAGAATTCAGCTTCCAGTAATACAACTGCAGTCTGAACGCCCTAGTTCTGGAAGTTGTGCAATGCGA